>NC_091001.1:4454603-4629603 GCF_041146395.1 Eulemur rufifrons
GTTAGGGTTAGCATTAAGGATTAGGGTTAGGGTCAGGGTTAAATGTTTGGGTGCGGTTAATGGTTAGGGTCAGGTTTAAGGTTCACAGATAGGGTTAGTGTTAAGGGTTACGGGTAGGTTTAGGGTTCAGGGTTAGTGTTAGCATTAGGGCTTAAGGTTAGGATTAGGCGGTAGGTTAGATTTAGGGTTAGATCTAGGCGTTAGGGTAAGGGCTAGCGTTAGGTTTAAGAGATAGGGTTAGGTTTAATGCTTAGGATTAGGGTTAGGGTTTGGGGTTAAAGTAAGTTTTAGGGGTTATGTTTAAGGATCCAAGGTTAGGGTTATTTTTAGCTGTAGTGTTAGGGTTAGGGATAAGGGATCCCATTAGCATTAAGCGTCTTCCTTACTGTAGGGTTAAGGGTTAGGCTTAGAGTTAAAGGTTAAGGTTAGGGTCAGTGTTAAGATTTAGGGTGAGGGTTAACCGTTAAGGTAAAGGTTAAGCGTTAGGGTTAGGGATTAGTGATTAGGGTTTTTGGTTAGTGTTAGGGTTAGCGGTTACGAGTTATTGTTTTATTAAGGAGTATGGTTAGAATTAGGATTGGGGTTAGAGTTAGGGTGAGGTATAGGGGTTAGGTTTTGGGTTAGTTTTAGGGTAAAAGGATAGGATTAGGGTTACGGGTTGGGCTTAGGTTTAGGGTTAAAGTTTACTGCTAGGGTTAGTGATAGGGTTCAGGGTTAGCTTTAGGGGTTCTGGTTAGGGTTAGGTGTTAGGTTAGTGTCAGGGTTAGGTCTAGTCATGAGGGTAAGGTTTAGGGTTAGCTTTAAGAGCTAGGGTTAGGTTTAATGGTTAGGATTAGGATTAGGGTTAAGGGTTCGGGTAAGGCTTAGGGGTTAGGGTGAAGGGTTAGGGGCAAGGGTTAGGGTTTTTGTTAGGCATGGCGTTGGGGTTAGAAGTAAGGGTTACTGTCAGTGTTAGGGTTGTAGGTAGGGTTACGGTTAGGGTTAGCGGTTTAGAATTAGGGTTAGGGATTAGGTGTCACAGTGATGACTAGGAGATAGGGTTAGAATTATGAGATAGGGGTTGTTCTCAGGAAATGGGTTATGCATTAACGTTAGGATAAGAGGTTAAAGTTAGGCGCACGGTGAGGTTTACGTGTTAAGGGGAGAAATAGGAACAGGGTTGGGTGTTATGTTCAGGGTTAGGGTTATCTGTTAAAGGTATTGTTTATGCTTAGCGCACGGGCCCTGTCTGCATTAGGCGGGCGGGGGGAGTTTAGGGGGCTGGGATTGTACCCGGGAACCCACTCTATCATACTCTGGGTATGGGCCCGTGGGTTTCATGCAGGACACAGTGGTAGAGCCTCCTTTCACGCATGGCATGGGAGGATTGCAGGCTTTCTAAACTCTAAGGAAGCAAGAAGTCTGAGAATTAGATTTAGGGTTAGTATTATGGTTAGGGTTAAGGATGAAGTTTAGTGTTAAGGTGAGGGCTTAGGGTTATGGAATAGGGTTAGGTTTAAAGGTTACTCTTAGGTTTAACAGTTACACTTTGGTTTAGGGTTGAGGTTTAAGGTTAGGGTTAAGATGAGGGTTTAGGGTTTGGTACAGGGTTAGGGTTAAATGTTAGGTTTAGGGTTGAATTTTAGAATTAGGGTTAGGATTAAAGGTTAGCGTGAGAGTTAACGCTTAGGGTTAAGCTTAAGAGTTAGGGTTTAGGGTTAGGGTTAGGGTTAGCGTTAGCTTTAGGGTTAGAGTTATGTGCTATGGTTTGTGTTACAGGTTAGGGTTAGGTTTACTGGTCACGGTTAGGGTTACGTTTAGGGGGTAACATTAGGGTTAGGGTTAGGGTTAAGGGATAGGATTAGGGTTAAGTGTTGGGCTTAGGGTTAGGGTTAAGTGTTAGGGTTAGCATTAAGGATTAGGGTTAAGGTCAGGGTTAAATGCTTGGGTGCGGGTAATGGTTAGGGTCAGGGTTAAGGTTCACGGATAGGGTTAGTGTTAAGGGTTACGGGTAGGTTTAGGGTTCAGGGTTAGTGTTAGTATTAGGGCTTAAGGTTAGGATTAGGCGGTAGGTTAGATTTAGGGTTAGATCTAGGCGTTAGGGTAAGGGCTAGCGTTAGGGTTAAGAGATAGGGTTAGGTTTAATGCTTAGGATTAGGGTTAGGATTTGGGGTTAAAGTAAGTGTTAGGGGTTAGGTGTAAGGATCAAAGGTTAGGGTTATTTTTAGCTGTAGTGTTAGGGTTAGGGATAAGGGATCCCATTAGCATTAAGGGTCTTCCTTACTGTAGGGTTAACGGTTAGGCTTAGAGTTAAAGGTTAAGGTTAGGGTCAGTGTTAAGATTTAGGATGAGGGTTAACGGTTAGGGTAAAGGTTAAGCGTTAGGGTTAGGGATTAGTGATTAGGGTTTTTGGTTAGTGTTAGGGTTAGCGGTTAAGAGTTAGTGTTTTATGAAGGGGTATGGTTAGAATTAGGATTGGGGTTAGAGTTAGGGTGAGGTATAGGGGTTAGGTTTAGGGGTTAGTTTTAGGGTAAAAGGATAGGATTAGGGTTACGGGTTGGGCTTAGGTTTAGGTTTAAAGTTTACTGCTAGGGTTAGGGATAGGGTTCAGCGTTAGCTTTAGGGGTTCTGGTTAGGGGTAGGTGTTAGGTTAGTGTCAGGGTTAGGTCTAGTCATGAGGTTAAGGTTTAGGGTTAGCTTTAAGAGCTAGGGTTAGGTTTAATGGTTAGGATTAGGATTAGGGTTAAGGGTTAGGGTAAGGCTTAGGGGTTAGGGTGAAGGGTTAGGGTCAAGGGTTAGGGTTTTTGTTAGGCATAGCGTTAAGGTTAGAAGTAAGGGTTACTGTTAGTGTTAGGGTTGTAGGTAGGGTTACGGTTAGGGTTAGCGGTTTAAAATTAGGGTTAGGGATTAGGTGTCACAGTGATGACTAGGAGATAGGGTTAGAATTATGGGATGGGGTTGTTCTCAGGAAATGGGTTATGCATTAACGTTAGGATAAGAGGTTAAAGTTAGGCGCACGGTGAGGTTTACGTGTTAAGGGGAGAAATAGGAACAGGGTTGGGTGTTATGTTCAGGGTTAGGGTTATCTGTTAAAGGTATTGTTTATGCTTAGCGCACGGGCCCTGTCTGCATTAGGCGGGCGGGGGGAGTTTAGGGGCCTGGGATTGTACCCGGGAACCCACTCTATCATACTCTGGGTATGGGCCCATGGGTTTCATGCAGGACACAGTGGTAGAGCCTCCTTTCACGCATGGCATCGGAGGATTGCAGGCTTTCTAAACTCTAAGAAAGCAAGAAGTCTGAGAATTAGATTTAGGGTTAGGATTCTGGTTAGGGTTAAGGATGAAGTTTAGTGTTAGGGTGAGGGCTTAGGTTTAGGGATTAGGGTTAGGGTTAAAGGTTACTCTTAGGTTTAACGGTTACACTTTGGTTTAGGGTTGAGGATAACGGTTAGGTTTAAGATGAGGGGTTAGCGTTTGGTACAGGGTTAGGGTTAAGTGTTAGGTTTAGGGTTGAAGATTAGGATTAGGGTTAGGATTAAAGGTTAGCATGAGAGTTAACGCTTACGGTTAAGGTTAAGAGTTAGGGTTTAGGGTTAGGGTTAGGGTTAGGGTTAGTTTTAGGGTTAGAGTTATGTGCTATGGTTTGTGTTAGAGGTTAGGGTTAGGTTTACTGGTCACGGTTAGGGTTACGTTTAGGGGGTAGCATTAGGTTTAGGGTTAGGGTTAAGGGATAGGATTAGGGTTAAGTGTTGGGCTTAGGGTTAGGGTTTAGTGTTAGGTTTATCATTAAGGATTAGGGTTAGAATCAGGGTTAAATGCTTGGGTGCGGGTAATGGTTAGGGTCAGGGTTAAGGTTCACGGATAGGGTTAGTGTTAAGGGTTACGGGTAGGTTTAGGGTTCAGGGTTAGTGTTAGCATTAGGGCTTAAGGTTAGGATTAGGCGGTAGGTTAGATTTAGGGTTAGATCTAGGCGTTAGGGTAAGGGCTAGCGTTAGGGTTAAGAGATAGGGTTACGTTTAATGCTTAGGATTAGGGTTAGGATTTGGGGTTAAAGTAAGTGTTAGGGGTTAGGTGTAAGGATCAAAGGTTAGGGTTATTTTTAGCTGTAGTGTTAGGGTTAGGGATAAGGGATCCCATTAGCATTAAGGGTCTTCCTTACTGTAGGGTTAAGAGTTAGGCTTAGAGTTAAAGGTTAAGGTTAGGGTCAGTGTTAAGATTTAGGGTGAGGGTTAACGGTTAGGGTAAAGGTTAAGCGTTAGGGTTAGGGATTAGTGATTAGGGTTTTTGGTTAGTGTTAGGGTTAGCGGTTAGGAGTTAGTGTTTTATGAAGGGGTATGGTTAGAATTAGGATTGGGGTTAGAGTTAGGGTGAGGTATAGGGGTTAGGTTTAGGGGTTAGTTTTAGGGTAAAAGGATAGGATTAGGGTTACGGGTTGGGCTTAGGTTTAGGTTTAAAGTTTACTGCTAGGATTAGGGATAGGGTTCAGCGTTAGCTTTAGGGGTTCTGGTTAGGGGTAGGTGTTAGGTTAGTGTCAGGGTTAGGTCTAGTCGTGAGGGTAAGGTTTAGGGTTAGCTTTAAGAGCTAGGGTTAGGTTTAATGGTTAGGATTAGGATTAGGGTTAAGGGTTAGGGTAAGGTTTAGGGGTTAGCGTGAAGGGTTAGGGTCAAGGGTTAGGGTTTTTGTTAGGCATAGCGTTGGGGTTAGAAGTAAGGGTTACTGTCAGTGTTAGGGTTGTAGGTAGGGTTACGGTTAGGGTTAGCGGTTTAGAATTAGGATTAGGGATTAGGTGTCACAGTGATGACTAGGAGATAGGGTTAGAAATATGGGATAGGGGTTGTTCTCAGGAAATGGGTTATGCATTAACGTTAGGATAAGAGGATAAAGTTAGGAGCACGGTGAGGTTTACGTGTTAAGGGGAGAATTAGGAACAGGGTTGGGTGTTATGTTCAGGGTTAGGGTTATCTGTTAAAGGTATTGTTTATGCTTAGCGCACGGGCCCTGTCTGCATTAGGCGGGCGGGGGGAGTTTAGGGGGCTGGGATTGTACCCGGGAACCCACTCTATCATACTCTGGGTATGGGCCCGTGGGTTTCATGCAGGACACAGTGGTAGAGCCTCCTTTCACGCATGGCATGGGAGGATTGCAGGCTTTCTAAACTCTAAGAAAGCAAGAAGTCTGAGAATTAGATTTAGGGTTAGGATTATGGTTAGGGTTAAGGATGAAGTTTAGTGTTAGGGTGAGGGCTTAGGGTTAGGTAATAGGGTTAGGGTTAAAGGTTACTCTTAGGTTTAACGGATACACTTTGGTTTAGGGTTGAGGTTTACGGTTAGGGTTAAGATGAGGGGTTAGGGTTTGGTACAGGGTTAGGGTTAAGTGTTAGGTTTAGGGTTTAAGATTAGGATTAGGGTTAGGATTAAAGGTTAGCGTGAGAGTTAACGCTTAGTGTTAAGGTTAAGAGTTAGGGTTTAGGGTTAGGGTTAGGGTTAGGGTTAGTTTTAGGGTTAGAGTTATGTGCTATGCTTTGTGTTAGAGGTTAGGGTTAGGTTTACTGGTCACGGTTAGGGTTACGTTTAGGGGTTAGCATTAGGGTTAGGGTTAGGGTTAGGGTTAGTTTTAGGGTTAGAGTTATGTGCTATGGTTTGTGTTAGAGGTTAGGGTTAGGTTTACTGGTCACGGTTAGGGTTATGTTTAGGGGGTAGCATTAGGGTTAGGGTTAGGTTTAGGGATAAGGGATAGGATTAGGTTTAAGTGTTGGGCTTAGGGTTAGGGTTTATTGTTAAGGTTAGCATTAAATATTAGGGTTAGGGTCAGGTTAAATGCTTGGGTGCCGGTAATGGTTAGGGTCAGGGTTAAGGTTCACGGATAGGGTTAGTGTTAAGGGTTACGGGTAGGTTTAGGGTTCAGGGTTAGTGTTAGCATTAGGGCTTAAGGTTAGGATTAGGCGGTAGGTTAAATTTAGGGTTAGATCTAGGCGTTAGGGTAAGGGCTAGCGTTAGGGTTAAGAGATAGGGTTAGGTTTAATGCTTAGGATTAGGGTTAGGGTTTGGGGTTAAAGTAAGTGTTAGGGGTTAAGTGGAAGGATCCAAGGTTAGGGTTATTTTTAGCTGTAGTGTTAGGGTTAGGGATAAGGGATCCCATTAGCATTAAGGTTTTTCTTCCTGTAGGGTTAAGGGTTAGGCTTAGAGTTAAAGGTTAAGGTTAGGGTCAGGGTTAAGATTTAGGGTGAGGGTTAACGGTTAAGGTAAAGGTTAAGCGTTAGGGTTAGGGATTAGTGATTAGGGTTTTTGGTTAGTGTTAGGGTTAGTGGTTAGGAGTTAGTGTTTTATGAAGGGGTATGGTTAGAATTAGGATTGGGGTTAGAGTTAGGGTGAGGTATAGGGGTTAGGTTTAGGGGTTAGTTTTAGGGTAAAAGGATAGGAATAGGGTTACGGGTTGGGCTTAGGTTTAGGGTTGAAGTTTACTGCTGGAGTTAGGGATAGTGTTCAGCGTTAGCTTTAGGGGTTCTGGTTAGGGTTAGGTGTTAGGTTAGTGTCAGGGTTACGTCTAGTCGTGAGGGTAAGGTTTAGGGTTAGCTTTAAGAGCTAGGGTTAGGTTTAATGGTTAGGATTAGGATTAGGGTTAAGGGTTAGGGTAAGGCTTAGGAGTTAGGGTGAAGGGTTAGGGTCAAGGGTTAGGGTTTTTTTTAGGCATAGCGTTGGGTTTAGAAGTAAAGGTTACTGTCAGTGTTACGGTTGTAGGTAGGGTTACGGTTAGGGTTAGCGGTTTAGAATTAGGGTTAGGGATTAGGTGTCACAGTGATGACTAGGAGATAGGGTTAGAATTATGGGATAGGGGTTGTTCTCAGGAAATGGGTTATGCATTAACGTTAGGATAAGAGGTTAAAGTTAGGCGCACAGTGAGGTTTACGTGTTAAGGGGAGAAATAGGAACAGGGTTGGGTGTTATGTTCAGGGTTAGGGTTATCTGTTAAAGGTATTGCTTATGCTTAGCGCACGGGCCCTGTCTGCATTAGGTGGGCGGGGGGAGTTTAGGGGGCTGGGATTGTACCCGGGAACCCACTCTATCATACTCTGGGTATGGGCCCGTGGGTTTCATGCAGGACACAGTGGTAGAGCCTCCTTTCACGCATGGCATGGGAGGATTGCAGGCTTTCTAAACTCTAAGAAAGCAAGAAGTCTGAGAATTCGATTTAGGGGTAGGATTCTGGTTAGGGTTAAGGATGAAGTTTAGTGTTAGGGTGAGGGCTTAGGGTTAGGGAATAGGGTTAGGGTTAAAGGTTACTCTTAGGTTTAACGGTTACACTTTGGTTTAGGGTTGAGGTTTACGGTTAGGGTTAAGATGAGGGGTTAGGGTTTGGTACAGGGTTAGGGTTAAGTGTTAGGTTTAGGGTTGAAGATTAGGATTAGGGTTAGGATTAAAGGTTAGCGTGAGAGTTAACGCTTAGGGTTAAGGTTAAGAGTTAGGGTTTAGGGTTAGGGTTAGGGTTAGTTTTAGGGTTAGAGTTATGTGCTATGGTTTGTGTTAGAGGTTAGGGTTAGGTTTACTGGTCACGGTTAGGGTTACGTTTAGGGGTTAGCATTAGGGTTAGGGTTAGGCTTAGGGTTAGTTTTAGGGTTAGAGTTATGTGCTATGGTTTGTGTTAGAGGTTAGGGTTAGGTTTACTGGTCACGGTTAGGGTTACATTTAGGGGGTAGCATTAGGGATAGGGTTAGGGTTAAGGGATAGGATTAGGGTTAAGTGTTGGGCTTAGGGTTAGGGTTTAGTGTTAATTTTAGCATTAAGGATTAGGGTTAGGGTCAGGGTTAAATGCTTGGGTGCCGGTAATGGTTAGGGTCAGGGTTTAGGTTCACGGATAGGGTTAGTGTTAAGGGTTACGGGTAGGTTTAGGGTTCAGGGTTAGTGTTAGCATTAGGGCTTAAGGTTAGGATTAGGCGGTAGGTTAGATTTAGGGTTAGATCTAGGCGTTAGGGTAAGGGCTAGCGTTAGGGTTAAGAGATAGGGTTAGGTTTAATGCTTAGGATTAGGGTTAGGGTTTGGGGTTAAAGTAAGTGTTAGGGGTTAGGTTTAAGGAACCAAGGTTAGGGTTATTTTTAGCTGTAGTGTTAGGGTTAGGGATAAGGGATCCCATTAGCATTAAGGGTCTTCCTTACTGTAGGGTTAAGGGTTAGGCTTAGAGTTAAAGGTTAAGGTTAGGGTCAGTGTTAAGATTTAGGGTGAGTGTTAACGGTCAGGGTAAAGGTTAAGCGTTAGGGTTAGGGATTAGTGATTAGGGTTTTTGGTTAGTGTTAGGGTTAGCGGTTAGGAGTTAGTGTTTTATGAAGGGGTATGGTTAGAGTTAGGATTGGGTTTAGAGTTAGGGTGAGGTATAGGGGTTAGGTTTAGGGGTTAGTTTTAGGGTAAAAGGATAGGATTAGGGTTACGGGTTGGGCTTAGGTTTAGGGTTAAAGTTTACTGCTAGGGTTAGGGATAGGGTTCAGGGTTAGCTTTAGGGGTTCTGGTTAGGGTTAGGTGTTAGGTTAGTGTCAGGGTTAGGTCTAGTCGTGAGGGTAAGGTTTAGGGTTAGCTTTAAGAGCTAGGGTTAGGTTTAATGTTTAGGATTAGGATTAGGGTTAAGGGTTAGGGTAAGGCTTAGGGGTTAGGGTGAAGGGTTAGGGTCAAGGGTTAGGGTTTTTGTTAGGCATAGCGTTGGGGTTAGAAGTAAGGGTTACTGTCAGTGTTAGGGTTGTAGGTAGGGTTACGGTTAGGGTTAGCGGTTTAGAATTAGGGTTAGGGATTAGGTGTCACAGTGATGACTAGGAGATAGGGTTAGAATTATGGGATAGGGGTTGTTTTCTGGAAATGGGTTATGCATTAACGTTAGGATAAGAGGTTAAAGTTAGGCGCACGGTGAGGGTTACGTGTTAAGGGGAAAAATAGGATCAGGGTTGGGTGTTATGTTCAGGGTTAGGGTTATCTGTTAAAGGTATTGTTTATGCTTAGCGCACGGGCCCTGTCTGCATTAGGCGGGCGGGGGGAGTTTAGGGGGCTGGGATTGTACCCGGGAACCCACTCTATCATACTCTGGGTATGGGCCCGTGGGTTTCATGCAGGACACAGTGGTAGAGCCTCCTTTCACGCATGGCATGGGAGGATTGCAGGCTTTCTAAACTCTAAGAAAGCAAGAAGTCTGAGAATTAGATTTAGGGTTAGGATTATGGTTAGTGTTAAGGATGAAGTTTAGTGTTAGGGTGAGGGCTTAGGGTTAGGGATTAGGGTTAGGGTTAAAGGTTACTCTTAGGTTTAACGGTTACACTTTGGTTTAGGGTTGAGGTTTACGGTTAGGGTTAAGATGAGGGGTTAGGGTTTGGTACAGGGTTAGGGTTAAGTGTTAGGTTTAGGGTTGAAGATTAGGATTAGGGTTAGGATTAAAGGTTAGCGTGAGAGTTAACGCTTAGGGTTAAGGTTAAGAGTTAGGGTTTAGGGTTAGGGTTAGGGTTAGGGTTAGTTTTAGGGTTAGAGTTATGTGCTATGGTTTGTGTTAGAGGTTAGGGTTAGGTTTACTGGTCACGGTTAGGGTTACATTTAGGTGGTAGCATTAGGGATAGGGTTAGGGTTAAGGGATAGGATTAGGGTTAAGTGTTGGGCTTAGGGTTAGGGTTTAGTGTTAGGTTTATCATTAAGGATTAGGGTTAGAATCAGGGTTAAATGCTTGGGTGCGGGTAATGGTTAGGGTCAGGGTTTAGGTTCACGAATAGGGTTAGTGTTAAGGGTTACGGGTAGGTTTGGGTTCAGGGTTAGTGTTAGCATTAGGGCTTAATGTTAGGATTAGGCGGTAGGTTAGATTTAGGGTTAGATCTAGGCGTTAGGGTAAGGGCTAGCGTTAGGGTTAAGAGATAGGGTTAGGTTTAATGCTTAGGATTAGGGTTAGGGTTTGGGGTTAAAGTAAGTGTTAGGGGTTAGGTTAAGGATCCAAGGTTAGGGTTATTTTTAGCTGTAGTGTTAGGGTTAGGGATAAGGGATCCCATTAGCATTAAGGGTCTTCCTTACTGTAGGGTTAAGGGTTAGGCTTAGAGTTAAAGTTTAAGGTTAGTGTCAGGGTTAAGATTTAGGGTGAGGGTTAACGGTTAGGGTAAAGGTTAAGCGTTAGGTTTAGGGATTAGTGATTAGGATTTTTGGTTAGGGTTAGGGTTAGGGTTAGTGTTAGGGTTAGCGGTTAGGAGTTAGTGTTTTATGAAGGGGTATGGTTAGAATTAGGATTGGGGTTAGAGTTAGGGTGAGGTATAGGGGTTAGGTTTCGGGGTTAGTTTTAGGGTAAAAGGATAGGATTAGGGTTACGGGTTGGGCTTAGGTTTAGGGTTAAAGTTTACTGCTTGGGTTAGGGATAGGGTTCAGGGTTAGCTTTAGGGGTTCTGGTTAGGGTTAGGTGTTAGGTTAGTGTCAGGGTTAGGTCTAGTCGTGAGGGTAAGGTTTAGGGTTAGCTTTAAGAGCTAGGGTTAGGTTTAATGGTTAGGATTAGGATTAGAGTTAAGGGTGAGCATAAGGCTAGGGGTTAGGGTGAAGGGTTAGGGTCAAGGGTTAGGGTTTTTGTTAGGCATAGCGTTGGGGTTAGAAGTAAGTGTTACTGTCAGTGTTAGGGTTGTAGGTAGGGTTACGGTTAGGGTTAGCGGTTTAGAATTAGGGTTAGGGATTAGGTGTCACAGTGATGACTAGGAGATAGGGTTATAATTATGGGATAGGGGTTGTTCTCAGGAAATGGGTTATGCATTAACGTTAGGATAAGAGGTTAAATTTAGGCGCACAGTGAGGTTTACGTGTTAAGGGGAGAAATAGGAACAGGGATGGGTGTTATGTTCAGGGTTAGGGTTATCTGTTAAAGGTACTGTTTATGCTTAGCGCACGGGCCCTGTCTGCATTAGGCGGGCGGGGGGAGTTTAGGGGGCTGGGATTGTACCCGGGAACCCACTCTATCATACTCTGGGTATGGGCCCGTGGGTTTCATGCAGGACACAGTGGTAGAGCCTCCTTTCACGCATGGCATGGGAGGATTGCAGGCTTTCTAAACTCTAAGAAAGCAAGAAGTCTGAGAATTAGATTTAGGGGTAGGATTCTGGTTAGGGTTAAGGATGAAGTTTAGTGTTAGGGTGAGGGCTTAGGGTTAGGGAATAGGGTTAGGGTTAAAGGTTACTCTTAGGTTTAACGGTTACACTTTGGTTTAGGGTTGAGGTTTACGGTTAGGGTTAAGATGAGGGGTTAGGGTTTGGTACAGGGTTAGGGTTAAGTGTTAGGTTTAGGGTTGAAGATTAGGATTAGGGTTAGGATTAAAGGTTAGCGTGAGAGTTAACGCTTAGGGTTTAGGTTAAGAGTTAGGGTTTAGGGTTAGGGTTAGGGTTAGTTTTAGGGTTAGAGTTATGTGCTATGGTTTGTGTTAGAGGTTAGGGTTAGGTTTACTGGTCACGGATAGGGTTAGGTTTAGGGGGTAGCATTAGGGTTAGGGTTAGGGTTAAGGGATAGGATTAGGGATAAGTGTTGGGCTTAGGGTTAGGGTTTAGTGTTAGGGTTAGCATTAAGGATTAGGGTTAGGGTCAGGATTAAATGCTTGGGTGCGGGTAATGGTTAGGGTCAGGGTTAAGGTTCACGGATAGGGTTAGTTTTAAGGGTTACGGGTAGGTTTAGGGTTCAGGGTTAGTGTTAGCATTAGGGCTTAAGTTTAGGATTAGGCGGTAGGTTAGATTTAGGGTTAGATCTAGGCGTTAGGGTAAGGGCTAGCGTTAGGGTTAAGAGATAGGGTTAGGTTTAATGCTTAGGATTAGGGTTAGGGTTTGGGGTTAAAGTAAGTGTTAGGGGTTAGGTTAAGGATCCAAGGTTAGGGTTATTTTTAGCTGTAGTGTTAGGGTTAGGGATAAGGGATCCCATTAGCATTAAGGGTCTTCCTTACTGTAGGGTTAAGGGTTAGGCTTAGAGTTAAAGTTTAAGGTTAGTGTCAGGGTTAAGATTTAGGGTGAGGGTTAACGGTTAGGGTAAAGGTTAAGCGTTAGGTTTAGGGATTAGTGATTAGGATTTTTGGTTAGGGTTAGGGTTAGGGTTAGTGTTAGGGTTAGCGGTTAGGAGTTAGTGTTTTATGAAGGGGTATGGTTAGAATTAGGATTGGGGTTAGAGTTAGGGTGAGGTATAGGGGTTAGGTTTCGGGGTTAGTTTTAGGGTAAAAGGATAGGATTAGGGTTACGGGTTGGGCTTAGGTTTAGGGTTAAAGTTTACTGCTTGGGTTAGGGATAGGGTTCAGGGTTAGCTTTAGGGGTTCTGGTTAGGGTTAGGTGTTAGGTTAGTGTCAGGGTTAGGTCTAGTCGTGAGGGTAAGGTTTAGGGTTAGCTTTAAGAGCTAGGGTTAGGTTTAATGGTTAGGATTAGGATTAGAGTTAAGGGTGAGCATAAGGCTAGGGGTTAGGGTGAAGGGTTAGGGTCAAGGGTTAGGGTTTTTGTTAGGCATAGCGTTGGGGTTAGAAGTAAGTGTTACTGTCAGTGTTAGGGTTGTAGGTAGGGTTACGGTTAGGGTTAGCGGTTTAGAATTAGGGTTAGGGATTAGGTGTCACAGTGATGACTAGGAGATAGGGTTATAATTATGGGATAGGGGTTGTTCTCAGGAAATGGGTTATGCATTAACGTTAGGATAAGAGGTTAAATTTAGGCGCACAGTGAGGTTTACGTGTTAAGGGGAGAAATAGGAACAGGGATGGGTGTTATGTTCAGGGTTAGGGTTATCTGTTAAAGGTACTGTTTATGCTTAGCGCACGGGCCCTGTCTGCATTAGGCGGGCGGGGGGAGTTTAGGGGGCTGGGATTGTACCCGGGAACCCACTCTATCATACTCTGGGTATGGGCCCGTGGGTTTCATGCAGGACACAGTGGTAGAGCCTCCTTTCACGCATGGCATGGGAGGATTGCAGGCTTTTTAAACTCTAAGAAAGCAAGAAGTCTGAGAATTAGATTTAGGGGTAGGATTCTGGTTAGGGTTAAGGATGAAGTTTAGTGTTAGGGTGAGGGCTTAGGGTTAGGGATTAGGGTTAGGGTTAAAGGTTACTCTTAGGTTTAACGGTTACACTTTGGTTTAGGGTTGAGGTTTACGGTTAGGGTTAAGATGAGGGGTTAGGGTTTGGTACAGGGTTAGGGTTAAGTGTTAGGTTTAGGGTTGAAGATTAGGATTAGGGTTAGGATTAAAGGTTAGCGTGAGAGTTAACGCTTAGGGTTAAGGTTAAGAGTTAGGGTTTAGGGTTAGGGTTAGGGTTAGGGTTAGTTTTAGGGTTAGAGTTATGTGCTATGGTTTGTGTTAGAGGTTAGGGTTAGGTTTACTGGTCACGGTTAGGGTTACATTTAGGTGGTAGCATTAGGGATAGGGTTAGGGTTAAGGGATAGGATTAGGGTTAAGTGTTGGGCTTAGGGTTAGGGTTTAGTGTTAGGTTTATCATTAAGGATTAGGGTTAGAATCAGGGTTAAATGCTTGGGTGCGGGTAATGGTTAGGGTCAGGGTTTAGGTTCACGAATAGGGTTAGTGTTAAGGGTTACGGGTAGGTTTGGGTTCAGGGTTAGTGTTAGCATTAGGGCTTAATGTTAGGATTAGGCGGTAGGTTAGATTTAGGGTTAGATCTAGGCGTTAGGGTAAGGGCTAGCGTTAGGGTTAAGAGATAGGGTTAGGTTTAATGCTTAGGATTAGGGTTAGGGTTTGGGGTTAAAGTAAGTGTTAGGGGTTAGGTTAAGGATCCAAGGTTAGGGTTATTTTTAGCTGTAGTGTTAGGGTTAGGGATAAGGGATCCCATTAGCATTAAGGGTCTTCCTTACTGTAGGGTTAAGGGTTAGGCTTAGAGTTAAAGTTTAAGGTTAGTGTCAGGGTTAAGATTTAGGGTGAGGGTTAACGGTTAGGGTAAAGGTTAAGCGTTAGGTTTAGGGATTAGTGATTAGGATTTTTGGTTAGGGTTAGGGTTAGGGTTAGTGTTAGGGTTAGCGGTTAGGAGTTAGTGTTTTATGAAGGGGTATGGTTAGAATTAGGATTGGGGTTAGAGTTAGGGTGAGGTATAGGGGTTAGGTTTCGGGGTTAGTTTTAGGGTAAAAGGATAGGATTAGGGTTACGGGTTGGGCTTAGGTTTAGGGTTAAAGTTTACTGCTTGGGTTAGGGATAGGGTTCAGGGTTAGCTTTAGGGGTTCTGGTTAGGGTTAGGTGTTAGGTTAGTGTCAGGGTTAGGTCTAGTCGTGAGGGTAAGGTTTAGGGTTAGCTTTAAGAGCTAGGGTTAGGTTTAATGGTTAGGATTAGGATTAGAGTTAAGGGTGAGCATAAGGCTAGGGGTTAGGGTGAAGGGTTAGGGTCAAGGGTTAGGGTTTTTGTTAGGCATAGCGTTGGGGTTAGAAGTAAGTGTTACTGTCAGTGTTAGGGTTGTAGGTAGGGTTACGGTTAGGGTTAGCGGTTTAGAATTAGGGTTAGGGATTAGGTGTCACAGTGATGACTAGGAGATAGGGTTATAATTATGGGATAGGGGTTGTTCTCAGGAAATGGGTTATGCATTAACGTTAGGATAAGAGGTTAAATTTAGGCGCACAGTGAGGTTTACGTGTTAAGGGGAGAAATAGGAACAGGGATGGGTGTTATGTTCAGGGTTAGGGTTATCTGTTAAAGGTACTGTTTATGCTTAGCGCACGGGCCCTGTCTGCATTAGGCGGGCGGGGGGAGTTTAGGGGGCTGGGATTGTACCCGGGAACCCACTCTATCATACTCTGGGTATGGGCCCGTGGGTTTCATGCAGGACACAGTGGTAGAGCCTCCTTTCACGCATGGCATGGGAGGATTGCAGGCTTTCTAAACTCTAAGAAAGCAAGAAGTCTGAGAATTAGATTTAGGGGTAGGATTCTGGTTAGGGTTAAGGATGAAGTTTAGTGTTAGGGTGAGGGCTTAGGGTTAGGGAATAGGGTTAGGGTTAAAGGTTATTCTTAGGTTTAACGGTTACACTTTGGTTTAGGGTTGAGGTTTACGGTTAGGGTTAAGATGAGGGGTTAGGGTTTGGTACAGGGTTAGGGTTAAGTGTTAGGTTTAGGGTTGAAGATTAGGATTAGGGTTAGGATTAAAGGTTAGCGTGAGAGTTAACGCTTAGGGTTTAGGTTAAGAGTTAGGGTTTAGGGTTAGGGTTAGGGTTAGTTTTAGGGTTAGAGTTATGTGCTATGGTTTGTGTTAGAGGTTAGGGTTAGGTTTACTGGTCACGGATAGGGTTAGGTTTAGGGGGTAGCATTAGGGTTAGGGTTAGGGTTAAGGGATAGGATTAGGGATAAGTGTTGGGCTTAGGGTTAGGGTTTAGTGTTAGGGTTAGCATTAAGGATTAGGGTTAGGGTCAGGATTAAATGCTTGGGTGCGGGTAATGGTTAGGGTCAGGGTTAAGGTTCACGGATAGGGTTAGTTTTAAGGGTTACGGGTAGGTTTAGGGTTCAGGGTTAGTGTTAGCATTAGGGCTTAAGTTTAGGATTAGGCGGTAGGTTAGATTTAGGGTTAGATCTAGGCGTTAGGGTAAGGGCTAGCGTTAGGGTTAAGAGATAGGGTTAGGTTTAATGCTTAGGATTAGGGTTAGGGTTTGGGGTTAAAGTAAGTGTTAAGGGTCAGGTTTAAGGATCCAAGGTTAGGGTTATTTTTAGCTGTAGTGTTAGGGTAAGGGATAAGGGATCCCATTAGCATTAAGGGTCTTCCTTACAGTAGGGTAAAGGGTTAGGCTTAGAGTTAAAGGTTAAGGATAGGGTCAGTGTTAAGATTTAGGGTGAGGGTTAACGGTTAGGGTAAAGGTTAAGCGTTAGGGTTAGGGATTAGTGATTAGGGTTTTTGGTTAGTGTTAGGGTTAGCGGTTAGGAGTTAGTGTTTTATGAAGGGGTATGGTTAGAATTAGGATTGGGGTTAGAGTTAGGGTGAGGTATAGGGGTTAGGTTTAGGGGTTAGTTTTAGGGTAAAAAGATAGGATTAGGGTTACGGGTTGGGCTTAGGTTTAGGGTTAAAGTTTACTGCTGGGGTTAGGGATAGGGTTCAGGGTTAGCTTTAGGGGTTCTGGTTAGGGTTAGGTGTTAGGTTAGTGTCAGGGTTAGGTCTAGTCGTGAGGGTAAGGTTTAGGGTTAGCTTTAAGAGCTAGGGTTAGGTTTAATGGTTAGGATTAGGATTAGGGTTAAGGGTTAGGGTAAGGCTTAGGGGTTAGGGTGAAGGGTTAGGTTCAAGGGTTAGGGTTTTTGTTAGGCATAGTGTTGGGGTTAGAAGTAAGGGTTACTGTCAGTGTTAGGGTTGTAGGTAGGGTTACGGTTAGGGTTAGCGGTTTAGAATTAGGGTTAGGGATTAGGTGTCACAGTGATGACTAGGAGATAGGGTTAGAATTATGGGATAGGGGTTGTTCTCATTAAATGGGTTATGCATTAACGTTAGGATAAGAGGTTAAAGTTAGGCGCACGGTGAGGTTTACGTGTTAAGGGGAGAAATAGGATCAGGGTTGGGTGTTATGTTCAGGGTTAGGGTTATCTGTTAAAGGTATTGTTTATGCTTAGCGCACGGGCCCTGTCTGCATTAGGCGGGTGGGAGGAGTTTAGGGGGCTGGGATTGTACCCGGGAACCCACTCTATCATACTCTGGGTATGGGCCCATGGGTTTCATGCAGGACACAGGGGTAGAGCCTCCTTTCACGCATGGCATGGGAGGATTGCAGGCTTTCTAAACTCTAAGAAAGCAAGAAGTCTGAGAATTAGATTTAGGGTTAGGATTCTGGTTAGGGTTAAGGATGAAGTTTAGTGTTAGGGTGAGGGCTTAGGGTTAGGGATTAGGGTTAGGTTAAAGGTTACTCTTAGGTTTAACGGTTACACTTTGGTTTCGGGTTGAGGTTTACGGTTAGGGTTAAGATGAGGGGTTAGGGTTTGGTACAGGGTTAGGGTTAAGTGTTAGGTTTAGGGTTGAAGATTAGGATTAGGGTTAGGATTAAAGGTTAGCGTGAGAGTTAACGCTTAGGGTTTAGGTTAAGAGTTAGGGTTTAGGGTTAGGGTTAGGGTTAGTTTTAGGGTTAGAGTTATGTGCTATGGTTTGTGTTAGAGGTTAGGGTTAGGTTTACTGGTCACGGATAGGGTTAGGTTTAGGGGGTAGCATTAGGGTTAGGGTTAGGGTTAAGGGATAGGATTAGGGATAAGTGTTGGGCTTAGGGTTAGGGTTTAGTGTTAGGGTTAGCATTAAGGATTAGGGTTAGGGTCAGGGTTAAATGCTTGGGTGCGGGTAATGGTTAGGGTCAGGGTGAAGGTTCACGGATAGGGTTAGTGTTAAGCGTTACGGGTAGGTTTAGGGTTCAGGGTTAGTGTTAGCATTAGGGCTTAAGGTTAGGATTAGGCGGTAGGTTAGATTTAGGGTTAGATCTAGGCGTTAGGGTAAGGGCTAGCGTTAGGGTTAAGAGATAGGGTTAGGTTTAATGCTTAGGATTAGGGTTAGGGTTTGGGGTTAAAGTAAGTGTTAGGGGTCAGGTTTAAGGATCCAAGGTTAGGGTTATTTTTAGCTGTAGTGTTAGGGTAAGGGATAAGGGATCCCATTAGCATTAAGGGTCTTCCTTACTGTAGGGTAAAGGGTTAGGCTTAGAGTTAAAGGTTAAGGATAGGGTCAGTGTTAAGATTTAGGGTGAGGGTTAACGGTTAGGGTAAAGGTTAAGCGTTAGGGTTAGGGATTAGTGATTAGGGATTTTGGTTAGTGTTAGGGTTAGCGGTTAGGAGTTAGTGTTTTATGAAGGGGTATGGTTAGAATTAGGATTGGGTTAGAGTTAGGGTGAGGTATAGGGGTTAGGTTTAGGGGTTAGTTTTAGGGTAAAAGGATAGGATTAGGGTTACGGGTTGGGCTTAGGTTTAGGGTTAAAGTTTACTGCTGGGGTTAGGGATAGGGTTCAGGGTTAGCTTTAGGGGTTCTGGTTAGGGTTAGGTGTTAGGTTAGTGTCAGGGTTAGGTCTAGTCGTGAGGGTAAGTTGTAGGGTTAGCTTTAAGAGCTAGGGTTAGGTTTAATGGTTAGGATTAGGATTAGGGTTAAGGGTTAGGGTAAGGCTTAGGGGTTAGGGTCAAGGGTTAGGGTTTTTGTTAGGCATAGCGTTGGGGTTAGAAGTAAGGGTTACTGTCAGTGTTAGGGTTGTAGGTAGGGTTACGGTTAGGGTTAGCGGTTTAGAATTAGGGTTAGGGATTAGGTGTTACAGTGATGACTAGGAGATAGGGTTAGAATTATGGGATAGGGGTTGTTCTCAGGAAATGGGTTATGCATTAAAGTTAGGATAAGAGGTTAAAGTTAGGCGCACGGTGAGGTTTACTTGTTAAGGGGAGAAATAGGAACAGGGTTGGGTGTTATGTTCAGGGTTAGGGTTATCTGTTAAAGGTATTGTTTATGCTTAGCGCACGGGCCCTGTCTGCATTAGGCGGGCGGGGGGAGTTTAGGGGGCTGGGATTGTACCCGGGAACCCACTCTATCATATTCTGGGTATGGGCCCGTGGGTTTCATGCAGGACTCAGTGGTAGAGCCTTCTCTCACGCATGGCATGGAGGATTGCAGGCTTTCTAAACTCTAAGAAAGCAAGAAGTCTGAGAATTAGATTTAGGTTTAGGATTATGGTTAGGGTTAAGGATGAAGTTTAGTGTTAGGGTGAGGGCTTAGGGTTGGGGATTAGGGTTATGGTTAAAGGTTACTCTTAGGTTTAACGGCTACACTTTGGTTTAGGGTTGAGGTTTACGGTTAGGGTTAAGATGAGGGGTTAGGGTTTGGTACAGGGTTAGGGTTAAGTGTTAGGTTTAGGGTTGAAGATTAGGATTAGGGTTAGGATTAAAGGTTAGCGTGAGAGTTAACGCTTAGGGTTAAGGTTAAGAGTTAGGGTTTAGGGTTAGGGTTAGGGTTAGGGTTAGTTTTAGGGTTAGAGTTATGTGCTATGGTTTGTGTTAGAGGTTAGGGTTAGGTTTACTGGTCACGGTTAGGGTTACGTTTAGGGAGTAGCATTAGGGTTAGGGTTAGGGTTAAGGGATAGGATTAGGGTTAAGTTTTGGGCTTAGGGTTAGGGTTTAGTGTTAGGGTTAGCATTAAGGATTAGGGTTAGGGTCAGGGTTAAATGCTTGGGTGCGGGTAATGGTTAGGGTCAGGTTAATGTTCAAGGATAGGGTTAGTGTTAAGGGTTACGGGTAGGTTTAGGGTTCAGGGTTAGTGTTAGCATTAGGGCTTAAGGTTAGGATTAGGCGGTAGGTTAGATTTAGGGTTAGATCTAGGCGTTAGGGTAAGGGCTAGCGTTAGGGTTAAGAGATAGGGTTAGGTTTAATGCTTAGGATTAGGGTTAGGGTTTGGGGTTAAAGTAAGTGTTAGGGGTTAGGTTTAAGGATCCAAGGTTAGGGTTATTTTTAGCTGTAGTGTTAGGGTTAAGGATAAGGGATCCCATTAGCATTAAGGGTCTTCCTTACTGTAGGGTTAAGGGTTAGGCTTAGAGTTAAAGTTTAAGGTTAGGGTCAGTGTTAAGATTTAGGGTGAGGGTTAACGCTTAGGGTAAAGGTTAAGCGTTAGGATTAGGGATTAGTGATTAGGGTTTTAGGTTAGTGTTAGGGATAGCGGTTAGGAGTTAGTGTTTTATGAAGGGGTATGGTTAGAATTAGGATTGGGGTTAGAGTTAGGGTGAGGTATAGGGGTTAGGTTTAGGGGTTAGTTTTAGGGTAAAAGGATAGGATTAGTGTTACGGGTGGGCTTAGGTTTAGGGTTAAAATTTACTGCTAGGGTTAGGGATAGGGTTCAGGGTTAGCTTTAGGGGTTCTGGTTAGGGTTAGGTGTTAGGTTAGTGTCAGGGTTAGGTCTAGTCGTGAGGGTAAGTTTTAGGGTTAGCTTTAAGAGCTAGGGTTAGGTTTAATGGTTAGGATTAGGATTAGGGTTAAGGGTTAGGGTAAGGCTTAGGGGTTAGGGTGAAGGGTTAGGGTCAAGGGTTAGGGTTTTTGTTAGGCATAGCGTTGGGGTAAGATGTAAGGGTTACTGTCAGTGTTAGGGTTGTAGGTAGGGTTACGGTTAGGGTTAGCAGTTTAGAATTAGGGTTAGGGATTAGGTGTCACAGTGATGACTAGGAGATAGGGTTAGAATTATGGGATAGGGGTTGTTCTCAGGAAATGGGGTATGCATTAACGTTAGGATAAGAGGTTAAAGTTAGGCGCACGGTGAGGTTTACGTGTTAAGGGGAGAAATAGGAACAGGGTTGGGTGTTATGTTCAGGGTTAGGGTTATCTGTTAAAGGTATTGTTTATGGTTAGCGCACGGGCCCTGTCTGCATTAGGCGGGCGGGGGGATTTTAGGGGGCTGGGATTTTACCCGGGAACCCACTCTATCATACTCTGGGTATGGGCCTGTGAGTTTCATGCAGGACACAGTGTTAGAGCCTCCTTTCACGCATGGCATGGGAGGATTGCAGGCATTCTAAACTCTAAGAAAGCAAGAAGTCTGAGAATTAGATTTAGGGTTAGGATTATGGTTAGGTTTAAGGATGAAGTTTAGTGTTAGGGTGAGGGCTTAGTGTTAGGGAATAGGGTTAGGGTTAAAGGTTACTCTTAGGTTTAACGGTTACACTTTGGTTTAGGGTTGAGGTTTACGGTTAGGGTTAAGATGAGGGGTTAGGGTTTGGTACAGGGTTAGGGTTAAGTGTTAGGTTTAGGGTTGAAGATTAGGATTATTGTTAGGATTAAAGGTTAGCGTGAGAGTTAACGCTTAGTGTTAAGGTTAAGAGTTAGGGTTTAGGGTTAGGGTTAGGGTTAGTTTTAGGGTTAGAGTTATGTGCTATGGTTTGTGTTAGAGTTTAGGGTTAGGTTTACTGGTCACGGTTTGGGTTACGTTTAGGGGTTAGCATTAGTTTTAGGGTTGGGGTTAAGGGATAGGTTTAGGGATAAGTGTTGGGCTTAGGGTTATGGTTTAGTGTTAGGGTTAGCATTAAGGATTAGGGTTAGGGTCAGGGTTAAATGCTTGGGTGCTGGTAATTGTTAGGGTCAGGATTAAGGTTCACGGATAGGGTTAGTGTTAAGGGTTACGGGTAGGTTTAGGGTTCAGGGTTAGTGTTAGCATTAGTTCTTAAGGTTAGGATTAGGCGGTCGGTTAGATTTAGGGTTAGATCTAGGCGTTAGGGTAAGGGCTAGCGTTAGGGTTAAGAGATAGGGTTAGGTTTAATGCTTAGGATTAGGGTTAGGGTTTGGGGTAAAGTAAGTGATAGGGGTTAGGTTTAAGGATCCAAGGTTAGGGTTATTTTTAGCTGTAGTGTTAGGGTTAGGGATAAGGGATCCCATTAGCATTAAGGGTCTTCCTTACTGTAGGGTTAAGGGTTAGGCTTAGAGTTAAAGGTGAAGGTTAGGGTCAGTGTTAAGATTTAGGGTGAGGGTTAACGGTTAGGGTAAAGGTTAAGCGTTAGGGTTAGGGATTAGTGATTAGGGTTTTTGGTTAGTGTTAGGGTTAGCGGTTAGGAGTTAGTGTTTTATGAAGGGGTATGGTTAGAATTAGGATTGGGGTTAGAGTTAGGGTGAGGTATAGGGGTTAGGTTTAGGGGTTAGTTTTAGGGTAAAAGGATAGGATTAGGGTTACGGGTTGGGCTTAGGTTTAGGGTTAAAGTTTACTGCTAGGGTTAGGGATAGGGTTCAGGGTTAGCTTTAGGGGTTCTGGTTAGGGTTAGGTGTTAGGTTAGTGTCAGGGTTAGGTCTAGTCGTGAGGGTAAGGTTTAGGGTTAGCTTTAAGAGCTAGGGTTAGGTTTAATGGTTAGGATTAGGATTAGGGTTAAGGGTTAGGGTAAGGCTTAGGGGTTAGGGGGAAGGGTTAGGGTGAAGGGTTAGGGTCAAGGGTTAGGGTTTTTTTAGGCATAGCGTTGGTGTTAGTAGTAAGGTTTACTGTCAGTGTTAGGGTTGTAGGTAGGGTTACGGTTAGGGTTAACAGTTTAGAATTAGGGTTAGGGATTAGGTGTCACAGTGATGACTAGGAGATAGGGTTAGAATTATGGGATAGGGGTTGTTCTCAGGAAATGGGGTATGCATTAACGTTAGGATAAGAAGTTAAAGTTAGGCGCACGGTGAGGTTTACGTGTTAAGGGGAGAAATAGGAACAGGGTTGGGTGTTATGTTCAGGGTTAGGGTTATCTGTTAAAGGTATTGTTTATGCTTAGCGCACGGGCCCTGTCTGCATTAGGCGGGCGGGGGGAGTTTAGGGGGCTGGGATTGTACCCGGGAACCCACTCTATCATACTCTGGGTATGGGCCCGTGGGTTTCATGCAGGACACAGTGGTAGAGCCTCCTTTCACGCATGGCATGGGAGGATTGCAGGCTTTCTAAACTCTAAGAAAGCAAGAAGTCTGAGAATTAGATTTAGGGTTAGAATTCTGGTTAAGGTTAAGGATGAAGTTTAGTGTTAGGGTGAGGGCTTAGGGTTAGGGAATAGGGTTAGGGTTAAAGGTTACTCTTAGGTTTAACGGTTACACTTTGGTTTAGGGTTGAGGTTTACGGTTAGGGTTAAGATGAGGGGTTAGGGTTTGGTACAGGGTTAGGGTTAAGTGTTAGGTTTAGGGTTGAAGATTAGGATTAGGGTTAGGATTAAAGGTTAGCGTGAGAGTTAACGCTTAGGGTTAAGGTTAAGTGTTAGGCTTTAGGGTTAGGGTTAGGGTTAGGGTTAGTTTTAGGGTTAGAGTTATGTGCTATGGTTTGTGTTAGAGGTTAGGGTTAGGTTTACTGGTCACTGTTAGGGTTATGTTTAGGGGTTAGCATTAGGGTTAGGGTTAGGGTTAAGGGATAGGTTTAGGGTTAAGTGTTGGGCTTAGGGTTAGGGTTTAGTGTTAGGGTTAGCATTAAGGATTAGGGTTAGAATCAGGGTTAAATGCTTGGGTGCGGGTAATGGTTAGGGTCAGGATTAAGGTTCACGGATAGGGTTAGTGTTAAGGGTTACGGGTAGGTTTAGGGTTCAGGGTTAGTGTTAGCATTAGGGCTTAAGGTTAGGATTAGGCGGTAGGTTAGATTTAGGGTTAGATCTAGGCGTTAGGGTAAGGGCTAGCGTTAGGGTTAAGAGATAGGGTTAGGTTTAATGCTTAGGATTAGGGTTAGGGTTTGGGGTTAAAGTAAGTGTTAGGGGTTAGGTTTAAGGATCCAACGTTAGGGTTATTTTTAGCTGTAGTGTTAGGGTTATGGATAAGGGATCCCATTAGCATTAAGGGTCTTCCTTACTGTAGGGTTAAGGGTTAGGCTTAGAGTTAAAGGTTAAGGTTAGGGTCAGTGTTAAGATTTAGGGTGAGGGTTAACGGTTAGGGTAAAGGTTAGGTGTTAGGGATAGGGAGGAGTGATTAGGGTTTTTGGTTAGTGTTAGGGTTAGCGGTTAGGAGTTAGTGTTTTATGAAGGGGTATGGTTAGAATTAGGATTGGGGTTAGAGTTAGGGTGAGGTATAGCGGTTAGGTTTAGGGGTTAGTTTTAGGGTAAAAGGATAGGATTAGGGTTACGGGTTGGGCTTAGGTTTAGGGTTAAAGTTTACTGCTAGGGGTAGGGATAGGGTTCAGCGTTAGCTTTAGGGGTTCTGGTTAGGGTTAGGTGTTAGGTTAGTGTCAGGATTAGGTCTAGTCGTGAGGGTAAGGTTTAGGGTTAGCTTTAAGAGCTAGGGTTAGGTTTAATGGTTAGGATTAGGATTAGGGTTAAGGGTTAGGGTAAGGCTTACCGGTTAGTGTGAAGGGTTAGGGTCAAGGGTTAGGGTTTTTGTTAGGCAGAGCGTTGGGGTTAGAAGTAAGTGTTACTGTCAGTGTTAGGGTTGTAGGTAGGGTTACGGTTAGGGTTAGCGGTTTAGAATTAGGGTTAGGGATTAGGTGTCACAGTGATGACTAGGAGATAGGGTTAGAATTATGGGATAGGGGTTGTTCTCAGGAAATTGGTTATGCATTAACGTTAGGATAAGAGGTTAAAGTTAGGCGCACGGTCAGGTTTACGTGTTCAGGGGAGAAATAGGAACAGGGTTGGGTGTTATGTTCAGGGTTAGGGTTATCTGTTAAAGGTATTGTTTATGCTTAGCGCACGGGCCCTGTCTGCATTAGGCGGGCGGGGGTAGTTTAGGGGGCAGGGATTGTACCTGGGAACAAACTCTATCATACTCTGGGTATGGGCCCATGGGTTTCATGCAGGACACAGTGGTAGAGCCTCCTTTCACGCATGCCATGGGAGGATTGCAGGCTTTCTAAACTCTAAGAAAGCAAGAAGTCTGAGAATTAGATTTAGGGTTAGTATTATGGTTAGGGTTAAGGATGAAGTTTACTGTTAGGGTGAGGGCTTAGGGTTAGGGAATAGGGTTAGGGTTAAAGGTTACTCTTAGGTTTAACGGTTACACTTTGGTTTAGGGTTGAGGTTTACGGTTAGGGTTAAGATGAGGGGTTACGGTTTGGTACAGGGTTAGGATTAAGTATTAGCTTTAGGGTTGAAGATTAGGATTAGGGTTAGGATTAAAGGTTAGCGTGAGAGTTAACGCTTAGGGTTAAGGTTAAGAGTTAGGGTTTAGGGTTAGGGTTAGGGTTAGTTTTAGGGTTAGAGTTATGTGCTATGGTTTGTGTTAGAGGTTAGGTTTAGGTTTACTGGTCACGGTTAGGGTTACGTTTAGGGGGTAGCATTAGGGTTAGGGTTAGGGTTAGGGTTAAGGGATAGGATTAGGGTTAAGTGTTGGGATTAGGGTTAGGGTTTACTGTTAAGGTTAGCATTAAGGATTAGGGTTAGGGTCAGGGTTAAATGCTTGGGAGTGGGTAATGGTTAGGGTCAGGGTTAAGGTTCACGGATAGGGTTAGTGTTAAGGGTTACGGGTAGGTTTAGGGTTCAGGGTTAGTGTTAGCATTAGGGCTTAAGGTTAGGATTAGGCAGTAGGTTAGATTTAGGGTTAGATCTAGGCG
Source organism: Eulemur rufifrons (assembly GCF_041146395.1). Lineage (NCBI taxonomy): Eukaryota > Metazoa > Chordata > Mammalia > Primates > Lemuridae > Eulemur > Eulemur rufifrons. The sequence continues at coordinate 4,479,465 of NC_091001.1, forward strand.
TTAGGGTAAGGGCTAGTGTTAGGGTTAAGAGATATGGTTAGGTTTAATGCTAAGGATTAGGGTTAGGGTTTGGGGTTAAAGTAAGTGTTAGGGGTTAGGTTTAACGATCCAAGGTTAGGGTTATTTTTAGCTGTAGTGTTAGGGTTAGGGATAAGGGATCCCATTAGCATTAAGGGTCTTCCTTACTGTAGGGTTAAGGGTTAGGCTTAGAGTTAAAGGTTAAGGTTAGGGTCAGTGTTAAGATTTAGGGTGAGGGTTAACGGTTAGGGTAAAGGTTAAGCGTTAGGGATAGGGAGGAGTGATTAGGGTTTTTGGTTAGTGTTAGGGTTAGCGGTTAGGAGTTAGTGTTTTATGAAGGGGTATGATTAGAATTAGGATTGGTGTTAGAGTTAGGGTGAGGTATAGCGGTTAGGTTTAGGGGTTAGTTTTAGGGTAAAAGGATAGGATTAGGGTTACAGGTTGGGCTTAGGTTTAGGGTTAAAGTTTACTGCTAGGGGTAGGGATAGGGTTCAGGGTTAGCTTTAGGGGTTCTGGTTAGGGTTAGGTGTTAGGTTAGTGTCAGGGTTAGGTCTAGTCGTGAGGGTAAGGTTTAGGGTTAGCTTTAAGAGCTAGGGTTAGGTTTAATGGTTAGGATTAGGATTAGGGTTAAGGGTTAGGGTAAGGCTTAGAGGTTAGGGGGAAGGGTTAGGGTGAAGGGTTAGGGTCAAGGGTTAGAGTTTTTGTTAGGCATAGCGTTGGTGTTAGTAGTAAGGTTTACTGTCAGTGTTAGGGTTGTAGGTAGGGTTACGGTTAGGGTTAGCGGTTTAGAATTAGGGTTAGGGATTAGGTGTCACAGTGATGACTAGGAGATAGGGTTAGAATTATGGGATAGGGGTTGTTCTCAGGAAATGGGTTATGCATTAACGTTAGGATAAGAAGTTAAAGTTAGGCGCACGGTGAGGTTTACGTGTTAAGGGGAGAAATAGGAACAGGGTTGGGTGTTATGTTCAGGGTTAGGGTTATCTGTTAAAGGTATTGTTTATGCTTAGCGCACGGGCCCTGTCTGCATTAGGCGGGCGGGGGGAGTTTAGGGGGCTGGGATTGTACCCGGGAACCCACTCTATCATACTCTGGGTATGGGCCCGTGGGTTTCATGCAGGACACAGTGGTAGAGCCTCCTTTCACGCATGGCATGGGAGGATTGCAGGCTTTCTAAACTCTAAGAAAGCAAGAAGTCTGAGAATTATATTTAGGGTTAGGATTCTGGTTAGGGTTAAGGATGAAGTTTAGTATTAAGTTGAGGGCTTAGGGTTAGGGAATAGGGTTAGGATTAAAGATTACTCGTAGGTTTAACGGTTACACTTGGGTTTAGGGTTGAGGTTTACGGTTAGGGTTAAGATGAGGGGTTAGGGTTTGGTACAGGGTTAGGGTTAAGTGTTAGGTTTAGGGTTGAAGATTAGGATTAGGGTTAGGATTAAAGGTTAGCGTGAGAGTTAACGCTTAGGGTTAAGGTTAAGAGTTAGGGTTTAGGGTTAGGGTTAGGGTTAGGGTTAGTTTTAGGGTTAGAGTTATGTGCTATGGTTTGTGTTAGAGGTTAGGGTTAGGTTTACTGGTCACGGTTAGGGTTACGTTTAGGGGGTAGTATTAGGGTTAGGGTTAGGGTTAAGGGATAGGATTAGGGATAAGTGTTGGGCTTAGGGTTAGGGTTTAGTGTTAGGGTTAGCATTAAGGATTAGGGTTAGTGTCAGGGTTAAATGCTTGGGTGCGTGTAACGGTTAGGGTCAGGGTTAAGGCTCACGGATAGGGTTAGTGTTAAGGGTTACGGGAAGGTTTAGGGTTCAGGGTTAGTGTTAGCATTAGGGCTTAAGATTAAGATTAGGCGGTAGGTTAGATTCAAGGTGAGATCTAGGTGTTAGGGTAAGGGCTAGCGTTAGGGTTAAGAGATAGGGTTAGGTTTAATGCTTAGGATTAGGGTTAGGGTTTGGGGTTAAAGTAAGTGTTAGGGGTTAGGTTTAAGGATCCAAGGTTAGGGTTATGTTTAGCTGTAGTGTTAGGGTTAGGGATAAAGGATCCCATTAGCATTAAGGGTCTTCCGTACTGTAGGGTTAAGGGTTAGGCTTAGAGTTAAAGGTTAAAGTTAGGGTCAGTGTTAAGATTTAGGGTCAGGGTTAACGGTTAGGGTAAAGGTTAAGCGTTAGGGTTAGGGATTAGTGATTAGTGATTTTGGTTAGTGTTAGGGTTAGCGGTTAGGAGTTAGTGTTTTATGAAGGGGTATGATTAGAATTAGGATTGGGGTTAGAGTTAGGGTGAGGTATAGCGGTTAGGTTTAGGGGTTAGTTTTAGGGTAAAAGGATAGGATTAGGGTTACGGGTTGGGCTTAGGTTTAGGGTTAAAGTTTACTGCTAGGGTTAGGGATAGGGTTCAGGGTTAGCTTTAGGGGTTCTGGTTAGGGTTAGGTGTTAGGTTAGTGTCAGGGTTAGGTCTAGTCGTGAGGGTAAGGTTTAGGGTTAGCTTTAAGAGCTAGGGTTAGGTTTAATGGTTAGGATTAGGATTAGGGTTAAGGGTTAGGGTAAGGCTTAGGGGTTAGGGGGAAGGGTTAGGGTGAAGGGTTAGGGTCAAGGGTTAGGGTTTTTGTTAGGCATAGCGTTGGTGTTAGTAGTAAGTGTTACTGTCAGTGTTAGGGTTGTAGGTAGGGTTACGGTTAGGGTTAGCGGTTTAGAATTAGGGTTAGGGATTAGGTGTCACAGTGATGACTAGGAGATAGGGTTAGAATTATGGGATAGGGGTTGTTCTCAGGAAACGGGTTATGCATTAACGTAGGATAAGAAGTTAAAGTTAGGCGCACGGTGAGGTTTACGTGTTAAGGGGAGAAATAGGAACAGGGTTGGGTGTTATGTTCAGGGTTAGGGTTATCTGTTAAAGGTATTGTTTATGCTTAGCGCACGGGCCCTGTCTGCATTAGGCGGGCGGGGGGAGTTTAGGGGGCTGGGTTTGTACCCGGGAACCCACTCTATCATACTCTGGGTATGGGCCCGTGGGTTTCACGCAGGACACAGTGGTAGAGCCTCCTTTCACGCATGGCATGGGAGGATTGCAGGCTTTCTAAACTCTAAGAAAGCAAGAAGTCTGAGAATTAGATTTAGGGTTAGGATTCTGGTTAGGGTTAAGGATGAAGTTTAGTATTAGGTTGAGGGCTTAGGGTTAGGGAATAGGGTTAGGATTAAAGATTACTCGTAGGTTTAACGGTTACACTTTGGTTTAGGGTTGAGGTTTACGGTTAGGGTTAAGATGAGGGGTTAGGGTTTGGTACAGGGTTAGGGTTAAGTGTTAGGTTTAGGGTTGAAGATTAGGATTAGGGTTAGGATTAAAGGTTAGCGTGAGAGTTAACGCTTAGGGTTAAGGTTAAGAGTTAGGGTTTAGGGTTAGGGTTAGGGTTAGGGTTAGTTTTAGGGTTAGAGTTATGTGCTATGGTTTGTGTTAGAGGTTAGGGTTAGGTTTACTGGTCACGGTTAGGGTTAAGTTTAGGGGGTAGTATTAGGGTTAGGGTTAGGGTTAAGGGATAGGATTAGGGATAAGTGTTGGGCTTAGGGTTAGGGTTTAGTGTTAGGGTTAGCATTAAGGATTAGGGTTAGTGTCAGGGTTAAATGCTTGGGTGCGTGTAACGGTTAGGGTCAGGGTTAAGGCTCACGGATAGGGTTAGTGTTAAGGGTTACGGGTAGGATTAGGGTTCAGGGTTAGTGTTAGCATTAGGGCTTAAGATTAGGATTAGGCGGTAGGTTAGATTTAAGGTGAGATCTAGGTGTTAGGGTAAGGGCTAGCGTTAGGGTTAAGAGATAGGGTTAGGTTTAATGCTTAGGATTAGGGTTAGGGTTTGGGGTTAAAGTAAGTGTTAGGGGTTAGGTTTAAGGATCCAAGGTTAGGGTTATTTTTAGCTGTAGTATTAGGGTTAGGGATAAGGGATCCCATTAGCATTAAGGGTCTTCCTTACTGTAGGGTTAAGAGTTAGGCTTAGAGTTAAAGGTTAAAGTTAGGGTCAGTGTTAAGATTTAGGGTGAGGGTTAACGGTTAGGGTAAAGGTTAAGCGTTAGGGTTAGGGATTAGTGATTAGGGATTTTGGTTAGTGTTAGGGTTAGCGGTTAGGAGTTAGTGTTTTATGAAGGGGTATGGTTAGAATTAGGATTGGGGTTAGAGTTAGGGTGAGGTATAGGGGTTAGGTTTAGGGGTTAGTTTTAGGGTAAAAGGATAGGATTAGGGTTACGGGTTGGGCTTAGGTTTAGGGTTAAAGTTTACTGCTAGGGTTAGGGATAGGGTTCAGGGTTAGTTTTAGGGGTTCTGGTTAGGGTTAGGTGTTAGGTTAGTGTCAGGGTTAGGTCTAGTCGTGAGGGTAAGGTGTAAGGTTAACTTTAAGAGCTAGGGTTAGGTTTAATGGTTAGGATTAGGATTAGGGTTAAGGGTTAGGGTAAGGCTTAGGGGTTAGGGTGACGGGTTAGGGTCAAGGGTTAGGGTTTTTGTTAGGCATAGCGTTGGGGTTAGAAGTAAGGGTTACTGTCAGTGTTAGGGTTGTAGGTAGGGTTACGGTTAGGGTTAGCGGTTTAGAATTAGGGTTAGGGATTAGGTGTCACAGTGATGACTAGGAGATAGGGTTAGAATTATGGGATAGGGGTTGTTCTCAGGAAATGGGTTATGCATTAACGTTAGGATAAGAGGTTAAATTTAGGCGCACGGTGAGGTTTACGTGTTAAGGGGAGAAATAGGAACAGGGTTGGGTGTTATGTTCAGGGTTAGGGTTATCTGTTAAAGGTATTGTTTATGCTTAGCGCACGGGCCCTGTCTGCATTAGGCGGGCGGGGGGAGTTTAGGGGGCTGGGATTGTACCCGGGAACCCACTCTATCATACTCTGGGTATGGGCCCGTGGGTTTCATGCAGGACACAGTGGTAGAGCCTCCTTTCACGCATGGCATGGGAGGATTGCAAGCTTTCTAAACTCTAAGAAAGCAAGAAGTCTGAGAATTCGATTTAGGGTTAGGATTCTGGTTAGGGTTAAGGATGAAGTTTAGTGTTAGGGTGAGGACTTAGGGTTAGGGATTAGGGTTAGGGTTAAAGGTTACTCTTAGGTTTAACGGTTACACTTTGGTTTAGGGTTGAGGGTTAGGGTTAAGGTGAGGGGTTAGGGTTTGGTACAGGGTTAGGGTTAAGTGTTAGGTTTAGGGTTGAAGATTAGGATTAGGGTTAGGATTAAAGGTTAGCGTGAGAGTTAACGCTTAGTGTTAAGGTTAAGAGTTAAGGTTTAGGGTTAGGGTTAGGGTTAGGGTTAGTTTTAGGGTTAGAGTTATGTGCTATGGTTTGTGTTAGAGGTTAGGGTTAGGTTTACTGGTCACGGTTAGGGTTACGTTTAGGGGGTAGCATTAGGGTTAGGGTTAGGGTTAAGGGATAGGATTAGGGATAAGTGTTGGGCTTAGGGTTAGGGTTTAGTGTTAGGGTTAGCATTAAGGATTAGGGTTAGTGTCAGGGTTAAATGCTTGGGTGCGTGTAACGGTTAGGGTCAGGGTTAAGGCTCACGGATAGGGTTAGTGTTAAGGGTTACGGGTAGGTTTAGGGTTCAGGGTTAGTGTTAGCATTAGGGCTTAAGGTTAGGATTAGGCGGTAGGTTAGATTTAGGGTTAGATCTAGGCGTTAGGGTAAGGGCTAGCGTTAGGTTTAAGAGATAGGGCTAGGTTTAATGCTTAGGATTAGGGTTAGGGTTTGGGGTTAAAGTAAGTGTTAGGGGTTAGGTTTAAGGATCCAAGGTTAGGGTTATTTTTAGCTGTAGTGTTAGGGTTAGGGATAAGGGATCCCATTAGCATTAAGGGTCTTCCTTACTGTAGGGTTAAGGGTCAGGCTTAGAGTTAAAGTTTAAGGTTAGGGTCAGTGTTAAGATTTAGGGTGAGGGTTAACGTTCAGGCTAAAGGTTAAGCGTTAGGGTTAGGGATTAGTGATTAGGGTTTTTGGTTAGTGTTAGGGTTAGCGGTTAGGAGTTAGTGTTTTATGAAGGGGTATGGTTAGAATTAGGATCGGGGTTAGAGTTAGGGTGAGGTATAGGGGTTAGGTTTAGGGGTTAGTTTTAGGGTAAAAGGATAGGATTAGGGTTACGGGTTGGGCTTAGGTTTAGGGTTAAAGTTTACTGCTAGGGTTAGGGATAGGGTTCAGGGTTAGCTTTAGGGGTTCTGGTTAGGGTTAGGTGTTAGGTTAGTGTCAGGGTTAGGTCTAGTCGTGAGGGTAAGTTTTAGGGTTAGCTTTAAGAGCTAGGGTTAGGTTTAATGGTTAGGATTAGGATTAGGTTTAGGGTTAGGGTAAGGCTTAGGGGTTAGGGTGAAGGGTTAGGGTTTTTGTTAGGCATAGCGTTGGGGTTAGAAGTAAGGGTTACTGTCAGTGTTAGGGTTGTAGGTAGGGTTATGGGTAGGGTTAGCGGTTTAGAATTAGGGTTAGGGATTAGATGTCACAGTGATGACTAGGAGATAGAGTTAGAATTATGGGATAGGGGTTGTTCTCAGGAAATGGGTTATGCATTAACGTTAGGATAAGAGGATAAAGTTAGGCGCACGGTGAGGTTTACGTGTTAAGGGGAGAAATAGGAACAGGTTTGGGTGTTATGTTCAGGGTTAGGGTTATCTGTTAAAGGTATTGTTTATGCTTAGCGCACGGGCCCTGTCTGCATTAGGCGGGCGGAGGGAGTTTAGGGGGCTGGGATTGTACCCGGGAACCCACTCTATCATACTCTGGGTAAGGGCCCGTGGGTTTCATGCAGGACACAGTGGTAGAGCCTCCTTTCCCGCATGGCATGGGAGGATTGCAGGCTTTCTAAACTCTAAGAAAGCAAGAAGTCTGAGAATTAGATTTAGGGTTAGGATTATGGTTAGGGTTAAGGATGAAGTTTAGTGTTAGGGTGAGGGCTTAGGGTTAGGGATTAGGGTTAGGGTTAAAGGTTACACTTAGGTTTAACGGTTACACTTTGGTTTCGGGTTGAGGTTTACGGTTAGGGTTAAGATGAGGGGTTAGGGTTTGTTACAGGGTTAGGGTTAAGTGTTAGGTTTAGGGTTGAAGATTAGGATTAGGGTTAGGATTAAAGGTTAGCGTGAGAGTTAACGCTTAGGGTTAAGGTTAAGAGTTAGGGTTTAGGGTTAGGGTTAGGGTTAGGGTTAGTTTTAGGGTTAGAGTTATGTGCTATGGTTTGTGTTAGAGGTTAGGGTTAGGTTTACTGGTCACGGTTAGGGTTACGTTTAGGGGGTAGCATTAGGGTTAGGGTTAGGGTTAAGAGATAGGATTAGGGTTAAGTGTTGGGCTTAGGGTTAGGGTTTAGTGTTAGGGTTAGCATTAAGGATTAGGGTTAGGGTCAGGGTTAAATGCTTGGGTGCGGGTAATGATTAGGGTCAGGGTTAAGGTTCACGGATAGGGTTAGTGTTAAGGGTTACGGGTAGGTTTAGGGTTCAGGGTTAGTGTTAGCATTAGGGCTTAAGGTTAGGATTAGGCGGTAGGTTAGATTTAGGGTTAGATCTAGGCGTTAGGGTAAGGGCTAGCGTTAGGGTTAAGAGATAGGGTTAGGTTTAATGCTTAGGATTAGGGTTAGGGTTTGGGATTAGAGTAAGTGTTAGGGGTTAGGTTTAAGGATCCAAGGTTAGGGTTATTTTTAGCTGTAGTGTTAGGGTTAGGGATAAGGGATCCCATTAGCATTAAGGGTCTTCCTTCCTGTAGGGTTAAGGGTTAGGCTTAGAGTTAAAGGTTAAGGTTAGGGTCAGTGTTAAGAATTAGGGTGAGGGTTAACGGTTAGGGTAAAGGTTAAGCGTTAGGGTTAGGGATTAGTGATTAGGGTTTTTGGTTAGTGTTAGGGTTAGCGGTTAGGAGTTAGTGTTTTATGAAGGGGTATGGTTAGAATTAGGATTGGGGTTAGAGTTAGGGTGAGGTATAGGGGTTAGGTTTAGGGGTTAGTTTTAGGGTAAAAGGATAGGATTAGGGTTACGGGTTGGGCTTAGGTTTAGGGTTAAAGTTTACGGCTAGGGTTAGGGATAGGGTTCAGGGTTAGCTTTAGGGGTTCTGGTTAGGGTTAGGTGTTAGGTTAGTGTCAGGGTTAGGTCTAGTCGTGAGGGTAAGGTTTAGGGTTAGCTTTAAGAGCTAGGGTTAGGTTTAATGGTTAGGATTAGGATTAGGGTTAAGGGTTAGGGTAAGGCTTAGGGGTTAGGGTGAAGGGTTAGGGTCAAGGGTTGGGTTTTTGTTAGGCATAGCGTTGGGGTTAGAAGTAAGGGTTACTGTCAGTGTTAGGGTTGTAGGTAGGGTTACGGTTACGGTTAGCGGTTTAGAATTAGGGGTCACAGTGATGACTAGGAGATAGGGTTAGAATTATGGGATAGGGGTTGTTCTCAGGAAATGGGTTATGCATATAACGTTAGGATAAGAGGTTAAAGTTAGGCGCACGGTGAGGTTTACGTGTTAAGGGGAGAAATAGGAACAGGGTTGGGTGTTGTGTTCAGGGTTAGGCTTATCTGTTAAAGGTATTGTTTATGCTTAGCGCACGGGCCCTGTCTGCATTAGGCGAGCGGGGGGAGTTTAGCGGGCTGGGATTGTACCCGGGAACCCACTCTATCATTCTCTGTGTATGGGCCCATGGGTTTCATGCAGGACACAGTGGTAGAGCCTCCTTTCATGCATGGCATGGGAGGATTGCAGGCTTTCTAAACTCTAAGAAAGCAAGCGAAGATGGCGGAGTGGCGGTGACTGCTCGGATCTGCGCCCCGGCGAGGAACCGTGGATCCGGACCTGCCACAACGCTAGAGGACCGCTCCCACACAGGAACAGCGGTGTGAATCCACGGAGAATCAGCGTGGGACAAACAGAGCAAGTGAGGTCTGAGGTGAACAGAAATTAAGATCGCGGAACTCTGCGGAAGGCGCGGAACAGACAGTAGCCAGCGGAGCGCAGGCGGCTGCGCCCGCCCCCAGGTGGGGCAGGGGCAGTCTTTAGGAAAAGCGGCTTGCGCTCCTCACTGACCTCCACCCCCAATTGCTTGGAGACCCCCTCGCAAGCCAGAGCAGAATCACCGAGCGAGACGTAGGGCATTGCAGACAGGAGGCTTTTTCGGGAGAATAGCTTGGAACCTGGGAAGTTTCGGCTGAGACAGTCCTTGGCGAGAAGGGACGGACCTGTGCCGGGGGGAGGGGCACGAACAATCCCCGATCAGCGAATTGCGCTGTACCTCTGCGCTACTTTTGTCGGTGTTTCTTCAGCCGGTGGCCCCCGGCGGCTTTGCCCGCCAAAACCCCGGCAGCGGCGGTCCCTGGTCTCTGCCTGCCGGGGAGCCGGTCCCCCTCCGACCCCGGAGCGCTGCGGGCGCCATCTTGAAAGCAAAGGCGGAACCGCTCGGGAGCCATAAGGTGCCCAGCGGCTCTCTCTCCCCGGCGCCCCCCGCTGGTCTCTGGGCCCGCGCCATCTCCGCCGGCCGCACTCGGCGTGAAGGGGCGGAGCTGCGCTAAGACGTAAAATAAACATTGAGTTGCCGCTCCGGAATCAACGGAGCGGGCGTGAAGGGGCGGAGCTGCGCTAAGGCGCAAAAACACAATCATTGAGCCGCTGAACTATATACTTCAGAATTGTGTATCCCTTCGTTTAGTGATGCGCTGTAGTGCTGTGTAGCTCTGTTTTTGTTCTTTTGTGTTTGTGTTTTCGCTGTTTCTGGGTTAGGTCTCTTTGTGTTATTTGTTAGTTTGGTTTTTGTTTTTCCTTTGTTTTGTTTTGTTTTATTTTGCTTCTTTTGTTTTTTTTTTTTTGTTGTTGTTGTTTTGTTTTTTCTTTTCTCTTTCCTTTTTTTCCCTCTTCTCTTCTCCTTTTCTTTTCTCTTTCTTTTTCTTCTCCTTCTGTTCTTTCTTTTCACTTCCCTTTTTTTTTTCTTTTTTTCTTTTTTTCTTTTCTTTTCTTTTTTCTTTTTCCTTATTTCTTCTCTCTTTTTGCCTTCTAACTGGAAACCCACGGTGAGCTTGGGAACGGGCCAGGCCCCTGGCTCTGGTACATACCGGAACCTGAGTAGTCACTCCCAACGCCGGCGATCTGCGGGCGCGCAATAGCCATCTTGGGGCCCACAGCCAAGTCACTGCGGAGCAATAGGGTGCCAAGAGGCTCCCTGGACGGCCCCCTCCCCTGGTCCACAGACCTTATATAGGGTCCCCACCCACGTCTAAACATTGACTACTTCTCCAGAAGTGAGAGTGTGGAGCCTGGTCCCTGGGGACATTGGGCCAAGGCAGACTTTTGCCTGTGGGAGTTGCGGCAAATGGGGCGCTGAGCGAGCGAGGGCACCATCCACTCCCCACAGCTAGTATCTTTCCTGCAGATAGAGACAGAAACCACCCCTATAGAGGAAGAACCAAAGGGAAACAAACAAACAAAGAGAATTTTGGTCCACTACTAGTGTGGACCCTACCTGCCCTCTGAAAGACTACAACACAGTGTCCTAACTCACCAAAGCAGTCTTGGATCACTCCAATCCTCTAGGAATGGACCCATCAGAAGCAGTCCCCCAACTGAAATAGAAAAATTTCTAAACAATTCACAACAGTCTTCCCCTCTTGCCAAAGGAAGCAATATACCTAGACTGCTCCACAGCCTAAGAATAGAGCACAGAGAGTGCTGTTAACCAGACTAAATCTATAAGTAAAGATCCAACGATCAATCTAGATGGGAAGGGCCCAGCGAAAAAACACAGGAAGCACAAAGAATCAAACAGAAAGCTCACCCCCAAAGAGAAATACCGGCTCTCAACCATTTGACACAAACCAGACTCAAAACACCAACATGTCACAGGAAGAATTCCAATTATGGATCATAAACAAGCTGAATAATATACAAGAATCAATGGACAGACAACACAAGGAAAATGCAAAAAAAATACAGGATTTGGAGGAAAAATTCACTAAAGAAATTGAAATATTGAAGAAAAACCAAACTGAACTCCTAGAAATGAAGAATTCACTCAGAGAGCTACAAAACACTGTGGAAAGTCTCAAAAGCAGGGTAGATCAAACAGAGGAAAGAATCTCAGAAATTGAAGACAACTCCTTCCAACTAAATAAGTCAGTCACAGAGATAGATCAAAAAAGTAAGAGAAATGATCTGAGTCTTCAAGAAATGTGGGATTATGTGAAGAAACCTAACTTGAGAGTTATTGGCATTCCTGAGGGCGAAGAAGATAATAAGCAAGGGTTGGACAAGCTATTTGAAGACATAATCGAGGAAAATTTTCCAGGCCTTGCCAATACTCTAGACATACAGATTCAAGAAGCTCAAAGGACCCCTGGGAGATTCATAGCAAATAGGAAAACACCACGCCACGTAGTCATCAGGCTGACCAAAATATCCACTAAAGAGTCCCTTCTCCGAGCTGTAAGGAGAAAGAAACAGGTAACTTACAAAGGAAAACCCATCAGAATTACGCCAGATTTCTCAGCTGAAACCTTACAAGCAAGAAGAGGTTGGGGCCCCATTTTCACGCTTCTGAAACAGAATAATGCCCAGCCTAGAATCTTGTACCCAGCTAAGCTAAGTTTTCTATACGAAGGAGAAAACAAGACATTCTCAGATAAACAAAGGTTGAAGGAATTCACCAAGACAAGACCAGCCCTGCAAGAAGTACTCAAAAGAGAGTTACACACGGATCAGCACAAGAAAGATCCACGAATGTAAAACTACTCAAGAGCTAAAGATCAAATTCCAGATACCACAATGGCTCAGGAGAGAAAACATCGCAATGAAGTTCTACCCAACAAGCTGAACAAAAAACCGTCTCACTTATCAGTTTTCTCAATAAATGTGAATGGCTTGAATTCCCCGCTCAAGAGACATAGACTGTCCCAATGGATAAAAAAGCACAAGCCAAGTATCTGCTGTCTCCAAGAAACCCACCTAAAGAGCAAAGATGCATTTAGACTGAAAGTAAAAGGATGGAAATCGGTATTTCATGCAAACGGTAACGAAAAGAAAGCTGGTGTGGCAATCTTAATTTCCAATAACTTAGCTTTCAAACCAACAAAAATAATTAAAGACAAAAATGGCTACTACATACTGGTCAAGGGCACAATTCAACAAGAAGCCATGACTATACTCAATATATATGCACCCAACCTAGGTGCACCTAGATTCATAAAGCAAACCCTACTAGATCTGAACCAGATGATAGATAATAATACTGTAATAGCTGGAGACTTTAACACCCCACTGACAGTACAGGACAGATCCTCTAAACAGAAAATAAACAAAGACATAATGGACCTAAATAGAATGCTAGAACAAATGGGCATGGCTGACATCTATAGGACATTCTACCCAAAGTCCACAGAATATACATTCTTCTCATCAGCTCACAGGACATTCTCTAAGATTGACCATGTCCTAGGACATAAATCATGTCTTCAAAAATTCAAAAAAATAGAAATTATACCATGCATCTTCTCAGATCACAGCGGAATAAAAGTAACAATGATCACAAACAGAAACCCTCACTCTTACTCAAAGTCATGGAAGCTAAATAACCTTCTCCTGAATAATTATTCTATAAAAGAAGAAATCAAGATGGAAATCAAAAATTTCTTTGAATTAAATGACAATGGAGATACAACTTATCAAAATCTATGGGATGCAGCTAAAGCAGTCCTGAGAGGAAAATTCATATCCATAAATGCCTATATCAAAAAGACAGAAAACATGCAAATAGACAACCTAACGAATAGACTCAAAGAGCTGGAGAAAGAAGAACAGAACGATCCCAAACCCAGCAGAAGGCAAGAAATTACTAAGATCAAATCAGAACTAAATGAAAAGGACAACAAAGAAACTATAAGGGAAATTAATAAAACAAAAAGTTGGTTCTTTGAAAAGATAAACAAAATAGACACACCTCTGGCTAGACTAACCAAGAGCACAAAAGTAAAATCTCTAATAACCTCCATTAGGAACATGAAAGGAGAAATCACAACCGATGCTACAGAGATACAAGATATCATCTATGAATTCTACAAAAATCTTTATGCACACAAACTGGAGAACGTGGAGGAAATGGACAAATTTTTAGAAACACATAGTCTTCCCAGGCTCAACCAGGAAGAAATAGAGTACCTGAACAGACCAATATCAAGAACTGAAATCGAAACAGCAATAAAAAACCTTCCCAAAAAGAAAAGCCCTGGTCCAGATGGGTTCACACCTGAATTTTACCATACATACAAAGAAGAACTGGTGCCCATCCTACATAAACTATTCTCCAATATTGAGAAGGATGGAGTTCTCCCCAACACGTTCTACCAAGCCAATATAACATTAATACCAAAACCTGGAAAGGACACAACAAAAATAGAGAACTACAGACCAATTTCCCTCATGAATATAGATGCAAAAATTTTCAATAAAATACTAGCAAATCGAATCCAAGTACTTATCAAAAAAGTAATCCACCACGACCAAGTGGGCTTCATCCCAGAGATGCAGGGGTGGTTCAACATACGTAAATCTATCAATGTAATTCACCACATAAATAGAAGCAAAAACAAAAATCATATGATACTCTCATTAGATGCAGAAAAAGCATTTGACAAAATTCAACACCCTTTTATGATAAAAACGCTTAACAAAATAGGCATTGATGGAACCTACCTAAAAATGATACAAGCCATATATGACAAACCCACAGCCAACATCATACTGAATGGGAAAAAACTGAAAGCACTCCCACTTAGAACTGGAACCAGACAGGGCTGCCCATTGTCTCCATTACTTTTCAACATAGTATTGGAAGTCCTTGCGAGAGCTATCAGGCAAGAGAGCAGGATCAAGGGAGTCCAAATAGGGAAGGAAGAGATCAAACTCTCACTTTTTGCTGATGATATGATGTTATATCTGGAAAACCCCCAGGATTCAACCAAGAGACTCCTGGAATTGATTAAGGAATACAGCAAAGTCTCAGGCTACAAAATTAATATACACAAATCAGAGGCATTTATATATGCCAATAACAGTCAATCGGAAAACCAAATTAAAGACTCAATACCCTTCAAAATAGCAACAAAGAAAATAAAATATCTAGGTATATATCTAACTAAAGAGGTAAAGGACCTCTATAAGGAAAACTATGAAACACTCAGAAAAGAAATAGCAGAACTTGCAAATAGATGGAAAAATATACCATGCTCGTGGATCGGAAGAATCAACATTGTTAAAATGTCTATACTACCCAAAGTGATCTACAAATTCAATGCAATCCCTATTAAATTACCAACATCATTCTTTACAGACATAGAGAAAATAATTATACACTTTGTATGGAATCAAAGAAGACCCCGTATAGCAAAAGCAATTTTAAGCAATAAAAACAAAATGGGAGGTATTAATTTGCCAGACCTCAAACTATACTACAAGGCCGTGGTTCTTAAAACAGCCTGGTATTGGCACAAGTGCAGGGACACAGACCAGTGGAACACAACAGAAAATCCAAATATAGAACCATCCTCATATAGTCACCTAATTTTTGACAAAGCGGGAAAGAATATACTCTGGGGACAAGAATCCCTATTCAACAAATGGTGCTGGGAGAATTGGTTAGCCACTTGCAGAAGACTGAAACAGGACCCACAGCTTTCACCTCTCACAAAAATCAAATCACGGTGGATAACAGACTTAAACCTTAGGCGTGATACAATCAGAATTCTAGAAGAAAATGTAGGAAAGACTCTTACAGACATTGGCCTAGGCAAAGAATTTATGAAGAAGACCCCCAAGGCAATCACAGCAGCAACAAAAATAAATGAATGGGACATGATTAAATTAAAAAGCTTCTGCACAGCCAAAGAAACAGTCCAGAGAATAAACAGACCACCTACAGAATGGGAAAAAATTTTTGCATACTACACATCAGATAAAGGACTGATAACAAGAATCTATTTAGAACTCAGGAAAATCAGCAAGAAAAAATCAAGCAACCCTATCAAAAAGTGGGCAAAGGACATGAATAGAAATTTTTCAAAAGAAGATATAAAAATGGCTAACAAACATATGAAAAAGTGTTCAACATCTCTAATCATCAGGGAAATGGAAATCAAAAACACAATGAGATATCACTTAACCCCAGTGAGAATGGCCTTTATCAAAAAAACCCAAAACAACACATGTTGGCGTGGGTGTGGAGAGACAGGAACACTAATTCACTGCTGGTGGGACTGCAAACTAGTGCAACCCCTGTGGAAAGCATTATGGAGGTATCTTAAACAGATTCAAGTAGACCTGCCATTTGACCCAGCAATCCCATTATTGGGCATATACCCAAAGGAAAAAAGGTCATTCTGTAACAAAGGCACGTGTACCCAAATGTTTATAGCAGCACAATTCACAATAGCAAAGATGTGGAAACAACCCAAATGCCCATCAATACATGATTGGATTAGTAAACTGTGGTATATGTATACCATGGAATATTACTCAGCTATAAGGAATGATGAAGATACGACATCTCTATGGTTCTCCTGGAGAGAGTTGGAACCCATTATATTAAGTGAAGTATCCCAAGAATGGAAAAACAAGCATCACATGTACTCACCAGAAAATTGGTTTCCCTGATCATCACCTAAATACAAATCTGGGAATGACACCAATTGGACATCAGACTGAGGTGGGGGGTGGGGGAGGGGATGGGGGTATGCCTACACAATGAGTGCATTGCGCACCGTTTGGGGAGTGGTAACACTTGAAGGTGCTGACTCGGAAAAGGGGGGGTGGGGAAAAAAATATGAAACTACTGTTTTTAACTTGCACTGTTCACTTAATAATTTATCATGAATATTTCCCATATTATTTCATATTATTGTACAAGAAATAATGTATACATTATGAGGACATACTGTATATAACAAGATACACTGTTAGACTCTTTGACTCTGTAAAATTAAATTGAAAAAAAAATATAAAAAAAAAAAAGAAAGCAAGAAGTCTGAGAATTAGATTTAGGGTTAGGATTCTGGTTAGGGTTAAGGATGAAGTTTAGTGTTAGGGTGAGGGCTTAGGGTTAGGGATCACGGTTAGGGTTAAAGGTTACTCTTAGGTTTAACGGTTACACTTTGGTTTAGGGTTGAGGTTTACGGTTAGGTTTAAGATGAGGGGTTAGGGTTTGGTACAGGGTTAGGGTTAAGTGTTAGGTTTAGGGTTGAAGATTAGGATTAGGGTTAGGATTAAAGGTTAGCGTGAGAGTTAACGCTTAGGGTTAAGGTTAAGAGTTAGGGTTTAGGGTTAGGGTTAGGGTTAGGGTTAGTTTTAGGGTTAGACTTATGTGCTATGGTTTGTGTTAGAGGTTAGGGTTAGGTTTACTGGTCACGGTTAGGGTTACGTTTAGGGGGTAGCATTAGGGTTAGGGTTAGGGTTAAGGGATAGGATTAGGGTTAAGTGTTGGGCTTAGGGTTAGGGTTTAGTGTTAAGGTTAGCATTAAGGATTAGGGTTAGGGTCAGGGTTAAATGCTTGGGTGCGGGTAATGGTTAGGGTCAGGGTTAAGGTTCACGGATAGGGTTAGTGTTAAGGGTTACGGGTAGGTTGAGGGTTCAGGGTTAGTGTTAGCATTAGGGCTTAAGGTTAGGATTAGGCGGTAGGTTAGATTTAGGGTTAGATCTAGGCGTTAGGGTAAGGGCTAGCGTTAGGGTTAAGAGATAGGGTTAGGTTTAATGCTTAGGATTAGGGTTAGGGTTTGGGGTTAAAGTAAGTGTTAGGGGTTAGGTTTAAGGATCCAAGGTTAGGGTTATTTTTAGCTGTAGTGTTAGGGTTAGGGATAAGGGATCCCATTAGCATTAAGGGTCTTCCTTACTGTAGGGTTAAGGGTTAGGCTTAGAGTTAAAGGTTAAGGTTAAGGTCAGTGTTAAGATTTAGGGTGAGGGTTAACGGTTAGGGTAAAGGTTAAGCGTTAGGGTTAGGGATTAGTGATTAGGGTTTTTGGTTAGTGTTAGGGTTAGCGGTTAGGAGTTAGTGTTTTATGAAGGGGTATGGTTAGAATTAGGATTAGGGTTAGAGTTAGAGTGAGGTATAGGGGTTAGGCTTAGGGGTTAGTTTTAGGGTAAAAGGATAGGATTAGGGTTACGGGTTGGGCTTAAGTTTAGGGTTAAAGTTTACTGCTGGGGTTAGGTATAGGGTTCAGGGTTAGCTTTAGGGGCTCTGGTTAGGGTTAGGTGTTAGGTTAGTGTCAGGGTTAGGTCTAGTCGTGAGGATAAGGTTTAGGGTTAGCTTTAAGAGCTAGGGTTATGTTTAATGGTTAGGATTAGGATTAGGTTTAAGGGTTAGGGTAAGGCTTAGGGGTTAGGGTGAAGGGTTAGGGTCAAGGATTAGGGTTTTTGTTAGGCATAGCGTTGGGGTTAGAAGTAAGGGTTACTGTCAGTGTTAGGGTTGGAGGTAGGGTTACGGTTAGGGTTAGCGGTTTAGAATTAGGGTTAGGGATTAGGTGTCACAGTGATGACTAGGAGATAGGGTTAGAATTATGGGATAGGGGTTGTTCTCAGGAAATGGGTTATGCATTAACGTTAGGATAAGAGGTTAAAGTTAGGCGCACGGTGAGGTTTACGTGTTAAGGGGAGAAATAGGAACAGGGTTGGGTGTTATGTTCAGGGTTAGGGTTATCTGTTAAAGGTATTGTTTATGCTTAGCGCACGGGCCCTGTCTGCATTAGGAGGGCGGGGGGAGTTTAGGGGGCTGGGATTGTACCCGGGAACACACTCTATCATACTCTGGGTATGGGCCCGTGGGTTTCATGCAGGACACAGTGGTAGAGCCTCCTTTCACGCATGGCATGGGAGGATTGCAGGCTTTCTAAACCCTAAGGAAGCGAGAAGTCTGAGAATTAGATTTAGGGTTAGGATTATGGTTAGGGTTAAGGATGAAGTTTAGTGTTAGGGTGAGGGCTTAGGGTTAGGGATTAGGGTTAGGGTTAAAGTTTACTCTTAGGTTTAACGGTTACACTTTGGTTTAGGGTTGAGGTTTAAGGTTAGGGTTAAGATGAGGGGTTAGGGTTTGGTACAGGGTTAGGGTTAAGTGTTAGGTTTAGGGTTGAAGATTAGGATTAGGGTTAGGATTAAAGGTTAGCGTGAGAGTTAACGCTTAGGGTTAAGGTTAAGAGTTTGGGTTTAGGGTTAGGGTTAGGGTTAGGGTTAGTTTTAGGGTTAGAGTTATGTGCTATGGTTTGTTGTAGAGGTTAGGGTTAGGTTTACTGGTCACGGTTAGGGTTACGTTTAGGGGGTGGCATTAGGGTTTGGGTTAGGGTTAAGGGATAGGATTAGGGATAAGTGTTGGGCTTAGGGTTAGGGTTTAGTGTTAGGGTTAGCATTAAGGATTAGGTTCAGGGTCAGAGTTAAATGTTTGGGTCCGGTAAATGGTTAGGGTCAGGGTTAAGGTTCACGGATAGGGTTAGTGTTAAGGGTTACGGGGAGGTTTAGGGTTCAGGGTTAGAGTTAGCATTAGGGCTTAAGGTTAAGATTCGGCGGTAGGTTAGATTTAGGGTTAGATCTAGGCGTTAGGGTAAGGGCTAGCGTTAGGGTTAAGAGATAGGTTTAGGTTTAATGCTTAGGATTAGGGTTAGGGTTTGTGGTTAAAGTAAGTGTTAGGGGTTAGTTTTAAGGATCAAAGGTTAGGGTTATTTTTAGCTGTAGTGTTAGGGTTAGGGATAAGGGATCCCATTAGCATTAAGGGTGTTCCTTACTGTAGGGTTAAGGGTTAGGCTTAGAGTTAAAGGTTAAGGTTAGGGTCAGTGTTAAGATTTAGGGTGAGGGTTAACGGTCAGGGTAAAGGTTAAGCGTTAGGGTTAGGGATTAGTGATTAGGGTTTTTGGTTAGTGTTAGGGTTAGCGGTTAGGAGTTAGTGTTTTATGAAGGGGTATGGTTAGAATTAGGATTGGGGTTAGAGTTAGGGTGAGGTATAGGGGTTAGGTTTAGGGGTTAGTTTTAGGGTAAAAGGATAGGATTAGGATTACGGGTTGGGCTTAGGTTTAGGGTGAAAGTTTACTGCTAGGGTTAGGGATAGGGTTCAGGGTTAGCTTTAGGGGTTCTGGTTAGGGTTAGGTGTTAGGTTAGTGTCAGGGTTAGGTCTAGTCGTGAGGGTAAGGTTTAGGGTTAGCTTTAAGAGCTAGGGTTAGGTTTAATGGTTAGGATTAGGATTAGGGTTAAGGGTTAGGGTAAGGCTTAGGGGTTAGGGTGAAGGGTTAGGGTCAAGGGTTAGGGTTTTTGTTAGGCATAGCGTTGGGGTTAGAAGTAAGGGTTACTGTCAGTGTTAGGGTTGTAGGTAGGGTTAGGGTTAGGGTTAGCGGTTTAGAATTAGGGTTAGGGATTAGGTGTCACAGTGATGACTAGGAGATAGGGTTAGAATTATGGGATAGGGGCTGTTCTCCGGAAATGGGTTATGCATTAACGTTAGGATAAGAGGTTAAAGTTAGGCGCAGGGTGAGGTTTACGTGTTAAGGGGAGAAATAGGTACAGGGTTGGGTGTTATGTTCAGGGTTAGGGTTATCTGTTAAAGGTATTGTTTATGCTTAGCGCACGGGCCCTGTCTGCATTAGGCGGGCGGGGGGAGTTTAGGGGGCTGGGATTGTACCCGGGAACCCACTCTATCATACTCTGGGTATGGGCCGGTGGGTTTCATGCAGGACACAATGGTAGAGCCTCCTTTCACGCATGGCATGGGAGGATTGCAGGCTTTCTAAACTCTAAGGAAGCGAGAAGTCTGAGAATTAGATTTAGGGTTAGGATTCTGGTTAGGGTTAAGGATGAAGTTTAGTGTTAAGGTCAGGGCTTAGGGTTAGGGATTAGGGTTAGGGTTAAAGGTTACTCTTAGGTTTAACGGTTACACTTTGGTTTAGGGTTGAGGTTTACGGTTAGGGTTAAGATGAGGGGTTAGGGTTTGGTACAGGGTTAGGGTTAAGTGTTAGGTTTAGGGTTGAAGATTAGGATTAGGGTTAGGATTAAAGGTTAGCGTGAGAGTTAACGCTTAGGGTTAAGGTTAAGAGTTAGGGTTTAGGGTTAGGGTTAGGGTTAGGGTTAGTTTTAGGGTTAGACTTATGTGCTATGGTTTGTGTTAGAGGTTAGGGTTAGGTTTACTGGTCACGGTTAGGGTTACGTTTAGGGGGTAGCATTAGGGTTAGGGTTAGGGTTAAGGGATAGGATTAGGGTTAAGTGTTGGGCTTAGGGTTAGGGTTTAGTGTTAAGGTTAGCATTAAGGATTAGGGTTAGGGTCAGGGTTAAATGCTTGGGTGCGGGTAATGGTTAGGGTCAGGGTTAAGGTTCACGGATAGGGTTAGTGTTAAGGGTTACGGGTAGGTTGAGGGTTCAGGGTTAGTGTTAGCATTAGGGCTTAAGGTTAGGATTAGGCGGTAGGTTAGATTTAGGGTTAGATCTAGGCGTTAGGGTAAGGGCTAGCGTTAGGGTTAAGAGATAGGGTTAGGTTTAATGCTTAGGATTAGGGTTAGGGTTTGGGGTTAAAGTAAGTGTTAGGGGTTAGGTTTAAGGATCCAAGGTTAGGGTTATTTTTAGCTGTAGTGTTAGGGTTAGGGATAAGGGATCCCATTAGCATTAGGGTCTTCCTTACTGTAGGGTTAAGGGTTAGGCTTAGAGTTAAAGGTTAAGGTTAAGGTCAGTGTTAAGATTTAGGGTGAGGGTTAACGGTTAGGGTAAAGGTTAAGCGTTAGGGTTAGGGATTAGTGATTAGGGTTTTTGGTTAGTGTTAGGGTTAGCGGTTAGGAGTTAGTGTTTTATGAAGGGGTATGGTTAGAATTAGGATTAGGGTTAGAGTTAGAGTGAGGTATAGGGGTTAGGCTTAGGGGTTAGTTTTAGGGTAAAAGGATAGGATTAGGGTTACGGGTTGGGCTTAAGTTTAGGGTTAAAGTTTACTGCTGGGGTTAGGTATAGGGTTCAGGGTTAGCTTTAGGGGCTCTGGTTAGGGTTAGGTGTTAGGTTAGTGTCAGGGTTAGGTCTAGTCGTGAGGGTAAAGTTTAGGGTTAGCTTTAAGAGCTAGGGTTATGTTTAATGGTTAGGATTAGGATTAGGTTTAAGGGTTAGGGTAAGGCTTAGGGGTTAGGGTGAAGGGTTAGGGTCAAGGATTAGGGTTTTTGTTAGGCATAGCGTTGGGGTTAGAAGTAAGGGTTACTGTCAGTGTTAGGGTTGGAGGTAGGGTTACGGTTAGGGTTAGCGGTTTAGAATTAGGGTTAGGGATTAGGTGTCACAGTCATGACTAGGAGATAGGGTTAGAATTATGGGATAGGGGTTGTTCTCAGGAAATGGGTTATGCATTAACGTTAGGATAAGAGGTTAAAGTTAGGCGCACGGTGAGGTTTACGTGTTAAGGGGAGAAATAGGAACAGGGTTGGGTGTTATGTTCAGGGTTAGGGTTATCTGTTAAAGGTATTGTTTATGCTTAGCGCACGGGCCCTGTCTGCATTAGGCGGGCGGGGGGAGTTTAGGGGGCTGGGATTGTACCCGGGAACCCACTCTATCATACTCTGGGTATGGGCCCGTGGGTTTCATGCAGGACACAGTGGTAGAGCCTCCTTTCACGCATGGCATGGGAGGATTGCAGGCTTTCTAAACCCTAAGGAAGCGAGAAGTCTGAGAATTAGATTTAGGGTTAGGATTATGGTTAGGGTTAAGGATGAAGTTTAGTGTTAGGGTGAGGGCTTAGGGTTAGGGATTAGGGTTAGGGTTAAAGTTTACTCTTAGGTTTAACGGTTACACTTTGGTTTAGGGTTGAGGTTTAAGGTTAGGGTTAAGATGAGGGGTTAGGGTTTGGTACAGGGTTAGGGTTAAGTGTTAGGTTTAGGGTTGAAGATTAGGATTAGGGTTAGGATTAAAGGTTAGCGTGAGAGTTAACGCTTAGGGTTAAGGTTAAGAGTTTGGGTTTAGGGTTAGGGTTAGGGTTAGGGTTAGTTTTAGGGTTAGAGTTATGTGCTATGGTTTGTTGTAGAGGTTAGGGTTAGGTTTACTGGTCACGGTTAGGGTTACGTTTAGGGGGTAGCATTAGGGTTAGGGTTAGGGTTAAGGGATAGGATTAGGGATAAGTGTTGGGCTTAGGGTTAGGGTTTAGTGTTAGGGTTAGCATTAAGGATTAGGTTCAGGGTCAGAGTTAAATGTTTGGGTCCGGTAAATGGTTAGGGTCAGGGTTAAGGCTCACGGATAGGGTTAGTGTTAAGAGTTACGGGGAGGTTTAGGGTTCAGGGTTAGAGTTAGCATTAGGGCTTAAGGTTAAGATTCGGCGGTAGGTTAGATTTAGGGTTAGATCTAGGCGTTAGGGTAAGGGCTAGCGTTAGGGTTAAGAGATAGGTTTAGGTTTAATGCTTAGGATTAGGGTTAGGGTTTGGGGTTAAAGTAAGTGTTAGGGGTTAGTTTTAAGGATCAAAGGTTAGGGTTATTTTTAGCTGTAGTGTTAGGGTTAGGGATAAGGGATCCCATTAGCATTAAGGGTGTTCCTTACTGTAGGGTTAAGGGTTAGGCTTAGAGTTAAAGGTTAAGGTTAGGGTCAGTGTTAAGATTTAGGGTGAGGGTTAACGGTCAGGGTAAAGGTTAAGCGTTAGGGTTAGGGATTAGTGATTAGGGTTTTTGGTTAGTGTTAGGGTTAGCGGTTAGGAGTTAGTGTTTTATGAAGGGGTATGGTTAGAATTAGGATTGGGGTTAGAGTTAGGGTGAGGTATAGGGGTTAGGTTTAGGGGTTAGTTTTAGGGTAAAAGGATAGGATTAGGGTTACGGGTTGGGCTTAGGTTTAGGGTGAAAGTTTACTGCTAGGGTTAGGGATAGGGTTCAGGGTTAGCTTTAGGGGTTCTGGTTAGGGTTAGGTGTTAGGTTAGTGTCAGGGTTAGGTCTAGTCGTGAGGGTAAGGTTTAGGGTTAGCTTTAAGAGCTAGGGTTAGGTTTAATGGTTAGGATTAGGATTAGGGTTAAGGGTTAGGGTAAGGCTTAGGGGTTAGGGTGAAGGGTTAGGGTCAAGGGTTAGGGTTTTTGTTAGGCATAGCGTTGGGGTGAGAAGTAAGGGTTACTGTCAGTGTTAGGGTTGTAGGTAGGGTTAGGGTTAGGGTTAGCGGTTTAGAATTAGGGTTAGGGATTAGGTGTCACAGTGATGACTAGGAGATAGGGTTAGAATTATGGGATAGGGGCTGTTCTCCGGAAATGGGTTATGCATTAACGTTAGGATAAGAGGTTAAAGTTAGGCGCACGGTGAGGTTTACGTGTGAGGGGAGAAATAGGTACAGGGTTGGGTGTTATGTTCAGGGTTAGGGTTATCTGTTAAAGGTATTGTTTATGCTTAGCGCACGGGCCCTGTCTGCATTAGGCGGGCGGGGGGAGTTAGGGGGCTGGGATTGTACCCGGGAACCCACTCTATCATACTCTGGGTATGGGCCCGTGGGTTTCATGCAGGACACAGTGGTAGAGCCTCCTTTCACGCATGGCATGGGAGGATTGCAGGCTTTCTAAACTCTAAGGAAGCGAGAAGTCTGAGAATTAGATTTAGGGTTAGGATTCTGGTTAGGGTTAAGGATGAAGTTTAGTGTTAAGGTCAGGGCTTAGGGTTAGGGATTAGGGTTAGGGTTAAAGGTTACTCTTAGGTTTAACGGTTACACTTTGGTTTAGGGTTGAGGTTTACAGTTAGGGTTAAGATGAGGGGTTAGGGTTTGGTACAGGGTTAGGGTTAAGTGTTAGGTTTAGGGTTGAAGATTAGGATTAGGGTTAGGATTAAAGGTTAGCGTGAGAGTTAACGCTTAGGGTTAAGGTTAATAGTTAGGGTTTAGGGTTAGGTTTAGGGTTAGTTTTAGGGTCAGAGTTATGTGCTATGGTTTGTGTTAGAGGTTAGGGTTAGGTTTACTGGTCACGGTTAGGGTTAGGTTTCGGGGTTAGCATTAGGGTTATGGTTAGGCTTAGGGTTAAGGGATAGGATTAGGGTTAAGTGTTGGGCTTAGGGTTAGGGTTTTGTGTTAAGGTTAGCATTAAGGATTAGGGTTAGAATCAGGGTTAAATGCTTGGGTGCGGGTAATTGTTAGGGTCAGGGTTAAGGTTGACAGATAGGGTTAGTGTTAAGGGTTACAGGTAGGTTTAGGGTTCAGGGTTAGTGTTAGCATTAGGGCTTAAGGTTAGGATGAGGCGGTAGGTTAGATTTAGGGTTAGATCTAGGCGTTAGGGTAAGGGCTAGCGTTAGGGTTAAGAGATAGGGTTAGGTTTAATGCTTAGGATTAGGGTTAGGGTTTGGGGTTAAAGTAAATGTTAGGGGTTAGGTTTAAGGATCCAAGGTTAGGGTAATTTTTAGCTGTAGTGTTAGGGTTAGGGATTAGGGATCCCATTAGCATTAAGGGTCTTCGTTACTGTAGGGTTAAGGGTTAGGCTTAGAGTTAAAGGTTAATGTTAGGGTCAGTGTTAAGATTTAGGGTGAGTGTTAACGGTTAGGGTAAAGGTTAAGCGTTAGGGTTAGGGATTAGTGATTAGGGTTTTTGGTTAGTGTTAGGGTTAGCGGTTAGGAGTTAGTGTTTTATGAAGGGGTATTGTTAGAATTAGGATTGGGGTTAGAGTTAGGGTGAGGTATAGGGGTTAGGTTTAGGGGTTAGTTTTAGGGTAAAAGGATAGGATTAGGGTTACGGGTTGGGCTTAGGTTTAGGGTTAAAGTTTACTGCTAGGGTTAGGGATAGGGTTCAGGGTTAGCTTTAGGGGTTCTGGTTAGGGTTAGGTGTTAGGTTAGTGTCAGGGTTAGGTCTAGTCGTGAGGGTAAGGTTTAGGGTTAGCTTTAAGAGCTAGGGTTAGGTTTAATGGTTAGGATTAGGATTAGGGTTAAGGGTTAGGGTAAGGCTTAGGGGTTAGGGTCAAGGGTTAGGGTTTTTGTTAGGCATAGCGTTGGGGTTAGAAGTAAGGGTTACTGTCAGTGTTAGGGTTGTAGTTAGGGTTACGGTTAGGGTTAGCGGTTTAGAATTAGGGTTAGGGATTAGGTGTTACAGTGATGACTAGGAGATAGGGTTAGAATTATGGGATAGGGGTTGTTCTCAGGAAATGGGTTATGCATTAATGTTAGGATAAGAGGTTAAAGTTAGGCGCACGGTGAGGTTTACGTGTTAAGGGGAGAAATAGGAACAGGGTTGGGTGTTATGTTCAGGGTTAGGGTTATCTGTTAAAGGTATTGTTTATGCTTAGCGCACGGGCCCTGTCTGCATTAGGCGGGCGTGGGGAGTTTAGGGGGCTGGGATTGTACCCGGGAACCCACTCTATCATACTCTGGGTATGGGCCCGTGGGTTTCATGCAGGACACAGTGGTAGAGCCTCCTTTCACGCATGGCATGGGAGGATTGCAGGCTTTCTAAACTCTAAGAAAGCAAGAAGTCTGAGAATAAGATTTAGGGTTAGGGTTATGGTTAGGGTAAAGGATGAAGTTTAGTGTTAGGGTGAGGGCTTAGGGTTAGGGATTAGGGTTAGGGTTAAAGGTTACTCTTAGGTTTAACGGTTACACTTTGGTTTAGGGTTGAGGTTTACGGTTAGGGTTAAGATGAGGGGTTAGGGTTTGGTAGACGTTTAGGGTTAAGTGTTAGGTTTAGGGTTGAAAATTAGGATTAGGGTTAGGATTAAAGGTTAGCGTGAGAGTTAACGCTTAGGGTTAAGGTTAAGAGTTAGGGTTTACGGTTAGGCTTAGGGTTAGATTTAGGGTTAGAGTTATGTGCTATGGTTTGTGTTAGGGGTTAGGGTTAGGTTTACTGTTCACGGTTAGGGTTACGTTTAGGGGTTAGCATTAGGGTTAGGGTTAGGGTTAGGGTTAAGGGATAGGATTAGGGTTAAGTGTTGTACTTAGGGTTAGGGTTTAGTGTTAGGGTTAGCATTAAGGATTAGGGTTAGGGTCAGGGTTAAATGCTTGGGTGCATGTAATGGTTAGGGTCAGGGTTAAGGTTCACGGATAGGGTTAGTGTTAAGGGTTACGGGTAGGTTTAGGGTTCAGGGTTAGTGTTAGCATTAGGGCTTAAGGTTAGGATTAGGCGGTAGGTTAGATTTAGGGTTAGATCTAGGCGTTAGGGTAAGGGCTAGCGTTAGGGTTAAGAGATAGGGTTAGGTTGAATGCTTAGGATTAGGGTTATGGTTTGGGGTTAAAGTAAGTGTTAGGGGTTAGGTTTAAGGATCCAAGGTTAGGGTTATTTTTAGCTGTAGTGTTAGGGTTAGGGATAAGGGATCCCATTAGCATTAAGGGTCTTCCTTACTGTAGGCTTAAGGGTTAGGCTTAGAGTTAAAGGTTAAGGTTAGGGTCAGTGTTAAGATTTAGGGTGAGGGTTAACGGTTAGGGTAAAGGATAAGCGTTAGGGTTAGGGATTAGTGATTAGCGTTTTTGGTTAGTGTTAGGGTTAGCAGTTAGGAGTTAGTGTTTTATGAAGGGGTATGGTTAGAATTAGGATTGGGGTTAGAGTTAGGGTGAGGTATAGGGGTTAGGTTTAGGGGTTAGTTTTAGGGTAAAAGGATAGGAGTAGGGTTACGGGTTGGGGTTAGGTTTAGGGTTAAAGTTTACTGCTGGGGTTAGGGATAGGGTTCAGGGTTATCTTTAGGGGTTCTCGTTAGGGTTAAACGCTGAACACCTGCAAATAATTTTCAACGTATTGGTTAATTGAAAAGCTCTGCGGCATACTTCTTGGAACAAGCCAGTTACCTGTTCCCACGGAAAGAGGAGTATATAGAACCATGGTGGATTTCCAGCTGATGAAGTAAAGGATTATTAAAGGAACGGGATGACCATGGGGATCATCGTCAATTCTCTGAAACAGAATCCGCCCTTTTCACCTACCAAACACATGCCCACTTCTCCTCTCTAGGGATAATAAAAACTAACCAGCGAACTGACAGAGGGCCTGACCCCCCCATCCACATCGACCACACACACAAAAAAACCGTACCCTCCAGCTACTAATTATAATGCTAACTTGCAAAATTTCCCTGCATTTTAAAACAATGGAAAAATGGTGGTGGGATGATACTTAGAAGAATGGCTTCTTGTCTGTCTAGACTAACAAAAATAGGCAACACCAAGTCAGCTACTCCTCAGCATAGTTATGTCCGTCACAGCCTTCTTTGGTTTCAGGTGGCACAAACAAACGTTATCACAATTATGGTGAAACCCTGAACACCTACTAATAATTTTCAACATAGTGGTTAATTGAAAAGCTCTGCGGCATACTTCTTGGAACAAGCTAGTTACCTGTTCCCACGCAAAGAGGAGTACATAGAACTATGGTGGATTTCGAGCTGATGAAGTAAAGGATTATTAAAGGAACGGGATGACCATGGGGATCATCGTTAATTCTCTGAAACAGAATCCGCCCTTTTCACCTGCCAAACACATGCCCACTTCTCCTCTCAGGGGATAATAAAAACTAACCAGCGAATTGACAGAGGGCCTGACCCCCCCATCCACATCAACCACACACAAAAAAAAAAAAAACGTACCCTCCAGCTACTAATTATAATGCTAACTTGCAAAATTTCCCTGCATTTTAAAACAATGGAAAAATGGTGGTGGGATGATACTTAGAAGAATGGCTTCTTGTCTGTCTCCACTAACAAAAATAGGCAAAACGAAGTCAGCTACTCCTCAGCATAGTTATGTCCGTCGCAGCCTTCTTGGGTTTCAGGAGGCACAAACAAACGTTATCACAATTATGGTGAAACGCTGAACACCTGCAAATAATTTTCAACGTAGCGGTTAATTGAAAAGCTCTGCGGCATACTTCTTGGAACAAGCCACTTACCTTTTCCCACGCAAAGAGGAGTATATGGAACCATGGTGGATTTCCAGGTGATGAAGTAAAGGATTATTAAAGGAACGGGATGACCATGGGGATCATCGTTAATTCTCTGAAATAGAATCCGCCTTTTTCACCTGCCAAACACATGCCCACTTCACCTCTCTGGGGATAATAAAAACTAACCAGCGAACTGACAAAGGGCCTGACCCCCCCATGCACATCGACCACACACACAAAAAAAAAAACCGTACCCTCCAGCTACTAATTATAATGCTAACTTGCAAAATTTCCCTCCTTTTTAAAACAATGGAAAAATGGTGGTGGGATGATACTTAGAAGAATGGCTTCTTGTCCGTCTCCACTAACAAAAATAGGCAACACCAAGTCAGCTACTCCTCAGCATAGTTATGTCCGTCGCCGCCTTCTTGGGTTTCAGGAGGCACAAACAAACGTTATCACAATTATGGTGAAACGCTGAACACCTGCAAATAATTTTCAACGTAGTGGTTAATAGAAAAGCTCAGCGGCATACTTCTTGGAACAAGCCAGGTACCTGTGCCCATGCATAGAGGAGTATATAGAAACATGGTGGAATCCCAGCTCATGAAGCAAAGGATTCTTAAAGGAATGAGATGACCATGCGGATCCTGTTTAATTCTCTGAAACAGAATCCGCACTTTTCACCTGCCAAACACATGCCCACTTCCCCTCTCGGGGGATAATAAAAACAAACCAGTGAATTGACAGATGGCCTGACCAACCCATCCACACTGACCCCACAAAAAAAAAAAATAGTACCCTCCAGCTACTAATTATAATGATAACTTGCAAAATGTCCCTGCATTTTTAAACAATAGAAAAATGATGGTGGGATGATACTTAGAAGAATGGCTTCCAGTCAGTCTCCACTAACAAAAATAGGCAACACGAAGTCAGCTACGCCTCAGCATACTTATGTCCGTGGCAGCCATATTGGGTTTCAGGAGACACATACAAACGTTATAAGAATTATGGTGAAACGCTGAAAACCTGCAAATGATTTTCAACGTACTGCTTAATTGAAAAGCTCTGCGGCATACTTCTTGGAACAAGCTAGTTACCTGTGCCCACACATAGAGGAGTATATAGAACCATGGTGGATTCCCACCTGATGAAGCAAATTTTTCTAAAGGAACGGGAGGAGCATGCGGATCCTGTATCATTCTCTGAAACAGAATCCGCACTTTTCACCTGCCAAACACATGCCCACTACTCTTCTCTGGGGATAATAAAAACAAACCAGCGATCTGACAGAGGGCCTGAACACCCATCCTGACCGAACCCACAAAAAAAAAAAGGACCCTCCAGCTACTAATTATAATGCCAATTGGCAAAATTTCCTGCATTTTTAAACAATGGAGAAATGATGGTGGGATGATACTTAGAAGAATGGCTTCTTGTCAGTCTCCACTGACAAAAATAGGCAACACCAAGTCAGCTACGCCTCAGCATAGTTATGTCCGTAGCAGCCATATTTGGTTTCAGTAGGCCCATACACACGTTATCACAATTATGGTGAAACGCTGAAAACCTGCAAAGGATTTTCAACATACTGGTTAATTGAAAAGCTCTGAGGCATACTTCTTGGAACAAGCCAGTTTTCTGTGCCCACGCATAGAGAAGTATATAGAACCATGGTGGATTCCCAGCTCATGAAGCAAAGGATTCTTAAAGGAACTGGATTACCATGAGGATCCTGTTTAATTCTCTGAAACAGATCCGCAGTTTTCACCTGCAATACTAATACCCACTTCCCCTCTCTGGGGATAATAAAAACAAACCAGCGAACTGACAGAGGGCCTTACCAACCCATCCACACTGACCCCACAAAAAAAAAAAATAGTACCCTCCAGCTACTAATTATAATGCTAACTTGCAAAATTTCCCTACATTTTTAAACAATGGAAAAATGATGGTGGGATGATACTTAGAAGAATGGCTTCTTGTCAGTCTCCACTAACAAAAATAGGCAACACGAAGTCAGCTACGCCTCAGCATACCTATGTCCTTGGGAGCCATATTGGGTTTCAGGAGACACAAACAAACTTTATAAGAATTATGGTGAAACGCTGAAAACCTGCAAATAATTTTCAACGTAGTGGTTAATTGAAAAGCTCTGCGGCATACTTCTTGGAACAAGCCAGTTACCTGTGCCCACACATAGAGGAGTATATAGAACCATGGTGGATTCCCAGCTGATGAAG
This sequence comes from Eulemur rufifrons, assembly GCF_041146395.1. Taxonomy (NCBI): domain Eukaryota; kingdom Metazoa; phylum Chordata; class Mammalia; order Primates; family Lemuridae; genus Eulemur; species Eulemur rufifrons. The sequence continues at coordinate 4,509,448 of NC_091001.1, forward strand.
CGAAAGTTTCCTAAAGGAACGGGATGAGCATGCGGATCCTGTTTCATTCTCTGAAACAGAATCCGAAATTTTCACCTTACAAACACATGCCTACTTCTCCTCTCTGGGCATAATAAAAACAAACCAGCCAACTGACAGAGGGCCTGACCAACACACCCACACCGATCCCACAGGAAAAAAAAAAAAAAAAAAAAACACCGAAGCCTCCAGCTACTAATTAGAATGCTAACTTGCAAAATTTTCCTGCATTTTTAAACAATGGAAAAATGATGGTGAGATGATACTTAGAAGAATGGCTTCTTGTCAGTCTCCACTAACAAAAATAGGCAAAACCAAGTCAGCTACGCCTCAGCATAGTTATGTCCGTCGGAGCCTTCTGGGGTCTCAGGAGGCACAAACAAACGTTATCACAATTATGGTGAAACGCTGAACACCTGCAAATAATTTTCAACGTAGTGGTTAATTGAAAAGCTCTGCGGCATACTTCTTGGAACAAGCCAGTTACCTGTTCCCACGCAAAGAGGAGTATAGAGAACCATGGTGGATTTCCAGCTGATGAAGTAAAGGATTATTAAAGGAACGGGATGACCATGGGGATCATCGTTAATTCTCTGAAACAGAATCCGCCCTTTTCACCTGCCAAACACATGCCCACTTCTCCTCTCTGGGGATAATAAAAACTAACCAGCGAACTGACAGAGGGCCTGACCTCCCATCCACATCGACCACACACACAAAAAAAATCCGTACCCTCCAGCTACTACTTATAACGCTAACTTGCAAAATTTCCCTGCATTTTAAAACAATGGTAAAATGGTGGTGGGATGATACTTAGAAGAATAGCTTCTTGTCTGTCTCCACTAACAAAAATAGGCAACACCAAGTCAGCTACTCCTCAGCATAGTTATGTCCGTCGCAGCCCTCTTGGGTTTCAGGAGGCATATACAAACGTTATCAAAATTATGGTGAAACGCTGAAAACCTGCAAATAATTTTCAACGTACTGGTTAATTTGAAAACTCTCCAGCATACTTCTTGGAACAAGCCAGGTACCTGTGCCGACGCATAGAGGCGTATATAGAAACATGGTGGAATCTCAGCGAATGAAGCAAAGGATTCTTAAAGGAATGGGATGACCATGCGGATCCTGTTTAATTCTCTGAAACAGAATCCGCACTTTTCACCTGCCAAACACATGCCCACTACTCTTCTCTGGGGATAATAAAAACAAACCAGCGATCTGACAGAGGGCCTGAACACCCATCCTGACCGACCCCACAAAAAAAAAAAGTACCCTGCAGCTACTAATTATAATGCCAATTTGCAAAATTTCCCTGCATTTTTAAACAATGGAGAAATGATGGTGGGATGATACTTAGAAGAATGGCTTCTTGTCAGTCTCCACTGACAAAAATAGGCAACACCAAGTCAGCTACGCCTCAGCATAGTTATGTCCGTAGCAGCCATATTTGGTTTCAGTAGGCACATACACACGTTATCTCAATTATGGTGAAACGCTGAAAACCTGCAAAGGATTTTCAACATACTGGTTAACTGAAAAGCTCTGAGGCATACTTCTTGGAACAAGCCAGTTTCCTGTGCCCATGCATAGAGAAGTATATAGAACCATGGTGGATTCCCAGCTCATGAAGCAAAGGAGTCTTAAAGGAACGGGATTACCATGCGGATCCTGTTTAATTCTCTGAAACAGATCCATAGTTTTCACCTGCCTTACTAATACACACTTCTCCTCTCTGGGAATAATAAAAACAAACCAGGGAACTGACAGAGGGCCTGACCAACACATCCACACCGACCCCACAGGAAAAAAAAAAAAAAAACACCGTAGCCTCCAGCTACTAATTATAATGCTATCTTGAAAAATTTTCCTGCATTTTTAAACAATGGAAAAATGATGGTGAGAAGATACTTAGAAGAATGGATCCTTGTCAGTCTCCACTAACAAAAATAGGCAAAACCAAGTCAGCTACGCCTCAGCATAGTTATGTCCGTCGCAGCCTTCTTGGGTTTCAGGAGGCACAAACAAACGTTATCACAATTATGGTGAAACGCTGAACACCTGCAAATAATTTTCAACGTACTGGTTAATTGAAAAGCTCTGCGGCATACTTCTTGGAACAAGCCAGTTACCTGTTCTCACGCAAAGAGGAGTATATAGAACCATGGTGGATTTCCAGCTGATGAAGTAAAGGATTATTAAAGGAACGGGATGACCATGGGGATCATCGTTAATTCTCTGAAACAGAATCCGCCCTTTTCACCTGCCAAACACATGCCCACTTCTCCTCTCTGGGGATAATAAAAACTAACCAACGAACTGACAGAGGGCCTGACCCCACCATCCACATCGACCACACAAAAAAAAAAAGCCGTAACCTCCAGCTACTAATTATAATGCTAACTTGCAAAATTTCCCTGCATTTTAAAACAATGGAAAAATGATGGTGGGATGATACTTAGAAGAATGGCTTCTTGTCAGTCTCCATAAGAAAAATAGGCAACACCAAGTCAGCTACTCCTCAGCATAGTTATGTCCGTCGCAGCCTTCTTGGGTTTCAGGAGGCACAAACAAACGTTATCACCATTATGGTGAAACGCTGAACACCTGCAAATAATTTTCAACGTAGTGGTTAATTGAAAAGCTCTGCGGCATACTTCTTGGAACAATCCAGTTACCTGTTCCCACGCAAAGAGGAGTATATAGAACCATGGTGGATTTCCAGCTGATGAAGTAAATCATTATTAAAGGAACGGGATGACCATGGGGATCATCGTTAAATCTCTGAAACAGAATCCGCCCTTTTCACCTGCCAAACACATGCCCACTTCTCCTCTCTGGGGATAATAAAAACTAACCAGCGAACTCACAGAGGGCCTGACCCCCCCCATCCACATCGACCACACACAAAAAAAAAACGATACCCTCCAGCTACTAGTTATAATGCTAACTTGCAAGATTTCCCTGCATTTTAAAACAATGGAAAAATGGTGGTGGGATGATACTTAGAAGAATGGCTTCTTGACAGTCTCCACTAACAAAAAATAGGCAACACCAAGTCAGCTACGCCTCAGCATAGTTATGTCCGACGCAGCCTTCTTGGGTTTCAGGGGGCACAAACACACGTTATCACAATTATGGTGAAACGCTGAACACCTGCAAGTAATTTTCAACGTAGTGGTTAATTGAAAAGCTCTGTGGCATACTTCTTGGAACAAGCCAGTTACCTGTTCCCACACAAAGAGGAGTATAGAGAACCATGGTGGATTTCCAGCTGATGAAGTAAAGGATTATTAAAGGAACGGGATGACCATGGGGATCATCGTTAATTCTCTGAAACAGAATCCGCCCTTTTCACCTGCCAAACACATGCCCACTACTCTTCTCTGGGGATAATAAAAACTAACCAGCAAACTGACAGAGGGCCTGACCCCCCCCCATCCACATCGACCACACACACAAAAAAAAAACCGTACCCTCCAGCTACTAATTATAATGCTAACTTGCAAAATTTCCTTGCATTTTAAAACAATGGAAAAATGGTGGTGGGATGATACTTAGAAGAATGGCTTCTTGTCAGTCTCCACTAACAAAAATAGGCAACACCAAGTCAGCTATTCCTCAGCATAGTTATGTCCGTCGCAGCCTTCTTGGGTTTCAGGAGGCACAAACAAACGTTATCACCATTATGGTCAAACGATGAACACCTGCAAATAATTTTCAACGTAGTGGTTAATTGAAAAGCTCTGCGGCATACTTCTTGGAACAAGCCAGTTACCTGTTCCCACGCAAAGAGGAGTATATAGAACCATGGGGGATTTCCAGCTGATGAAGTAAAGCATTATTAAAGGAATGGGATGACCATGGGGATCATCGTTAATTCTCTGAAACAGAATCTGCCCTTTTCACCTGCCAAACACATGCCCACTTCTCCTCTCTGGGGATAATAAAAACTAACCAGCGAACTGACAGAGGGCCTGACCCCACCCCCCATCCACATCGATCACACACACAAAAAAAAAAACCATACCCTCCAGCTACTAATTATACTGCTAACTTGCAAAATTTCCCTGCATTTTAAAACAATGGAAAAATGGTGGTGGGATGATACTTAGAAGAATGGGTTCTTGACAGTCTCCACTAACAAAAATAGGCAACACCAAGTCAGCTACGCCTCAGCATAGTTATGTCCGACGCAGCCTTCTTGGGTTTCAGGGGGCACAAACACACGTTATCACAATTATGGTGAAACGCTGAACACCTGCAAGTAATTTTCAACGTAGTGGTTAATTGAAAAGCTCTGTGGCATACTTCTTGGAACAAGCCAGTTACCTGTTCCCACACAAAGAGGAGTATAGAGAACCATGGTGGATTTCCAGCTGATGAAGTAAAGCATTATTAAAGGAACGGGATGACCATGGGGATCATCGTTAATTCTCTGAAACAGAATCTGCCCTTTTCACCTGCCAAACACATGCCCACTTCTCCTCTCTGGGGATAATAAAAACTAACCAGCGAACTGACAGAGGGCCTGACCCCACCCCCCATCCACATCGATCACACACACAAAAAAAAAACCATACCCTCCAGCTACTAATTATAATGGTAACTTGCAAAATTTCCCTGCATTTTAAAACAATGGAAAAATGGTGGTGGGATGATACTTAGAAGAAGGGCTTCTTGACAGTCTCCACTAACAAAAATAGGCAACACCAAGTCAGCTACTCCTCAGCATACGTATGTCCATCGCAGCCTTCTTGGGTTTCAGGAGGCACAAACAAACGTTATCACAATTATGGTGAAACGCTGAACACCTGCAAATAATTTTCAACGTAGTGGTTAATTGAAAAGCTCTGCGGCACACTTCTTGGAACAAGCCAGTTACCTGTTCCCACGCAAAGAGGAGTATATAGAACCATGGTGGATTTCCAGCTGATGAAGTAAAGCATTATTAAAGGAACGGGATGACATGGGGATCATCGTTAATTCTCTGAAACAGAATCTGCCCTTTTCACCTGCCAAACACATGCCCACTTCTCCTCTCTGGGGATAATAAAAACTAACCAGCGAACTGACAGAGGGCCTGACCCCACCCCCCATCCACATCGATCACACACACAAAAAAAAAACCATACCCTCCAGCTACCAATTATAATGGTAACTTGCAAAATTTCCCTGCATTTTAAAACAATGGAAAAATGGTGGTGGGATGATACTTAGAAGAATGGCTTCTTGACAGTCTCCACTAACAAAAATAGGCAACACCAAGTCAGCTACGCCTCAGCATAGTTATGTCCGACGCAGCCTTCTTGGGTTTCAGGAGGCACAAACACACGTTATCACAATTATGGTGAAACGCTGAACACCTGAAAATAATTTTCAACGTAGTGGTTAATTGAAAAGCTCTGCGGCATACTTCTTGGAACAAGCCAGTTACCTGTTGCCACGCAAAGAGGAGTATATAGAACCATGGTGGATTTCCAGCTGATGAAGTAAAGGATTATTAAAGGAACGGGATGACCATGGGGATCATCGTTAATTCTCTGAAACAGAATCCGCCCTTTTCACCTGCCAAACACATGCCCACTACTCTTCTCTGGGGATAATAAAAAGTAACGAGCGAACTGACAGAGGGTCTGACCCTCCGCATCCACATCGACCACACACACAAAAAAAAAAAAACCGTACCCTCCAGCTACTAATTATAATGCTAACTTGCAAAATTTCCCTGAATTTAAAACAATGGAAAAATGGTGGTGGGATGATACTTAGAAGAATGGCTTCTTGTCAGTCTCAACTAACAAAAATAGGCAACACAAAGTAAGCTACTCCTCAGCATAGTTATGTCCGTCGCAGCCTTCTTGGGTTTCAGGAGGAACACACAAACGTTATCAAAATTATGGTGAAACGCTGAACACCTGCAAATAATTTTCAACGTACTGATTAATTTGAAAACTCTCCAGCATACTTCTTGGAACAAGCCAGTTACCTGTGCCCACGCATAGAGGAGTATATGGAAACATGGTGGAATCCCAGCTGATGAAGCAAAGGATTCTTAAAGGAATGAGATGACCATGCGGATCCTGTTTAATTCTCTGAAACAGAATCCGCACTTTTCACCTGCCAAACACATGCCCACTACTCTTCTCTGGGGATAATAAAAACAAACCAGCGATCTTACAGAGGGCCTGAACACCCATCCTGACCGACCCCACAAAACAAAAAAGTACCCTCCAGCTACTAATTATAATGCCAATTTGCAAAATTTCCCTGCATTTTTAAACAATGGAGAAATGATGGTGGGATGATACTTAGAAGAATGGCTTCTTGTCAGTCTCCACTGACAAAAATAGGCAACACCAAGTCAGCTACACCTCAGCATAGTTATGTCCGTAGCAGCCATATTTGGTTTCAGTAGGCACATACACACGTTATCACAATTATGGTGAAACGCTGAAAACCTGCAAAGGATTTTCAACATACTGGTTCACTGAAAAGCTCTGCGGCATACTTCTTGGAACAAGCCAGTTTCCTGTGCCCACGCATAGAGAAGTATATAGAACCATGGTGGATTCCCAGCTCATGAAGCAAAGGATTCTTAAAGGAACGGGATTACCATGCGGATCCTGTTTAATTCTCTGGAACAGATCCGCAGTTTTCACCTGCCATATTAATACCCACTTCTCCTCTCTGGGAATAATAAAAAAAAACCAGCGAACGGACAGAGGGCCTGACCAACACATCCACACCGACCCCACAGGAAAAAAAAAAAAAAAACACCGTAGCCTCCAGCTACTAATTATAATGCTAACTTGCAAAACATTCCTGCATTTTTAAACAATGGAAAAATGATGGTGAGATGATACTTAGAAGAATGGATTCTTGTCAGTCTCCACTAACAAAAATAGGCAAAACCAAGTCAGTTACGCCTCAGCATAGTTATGTCCGTCGCAGGCTTCTTGGGTTTCAGGAGGCACAAATAAACGTTATCACAATTATGGTGAAACGCTGAACACCTGCAAATAATTTTCAACGTACTGGTTAATTGAAAAGCTCTGCAGCATACTTTTTGGAACAAGCCAGTTACCTGTTCCCACGCAAAGAGGAGTATAGAGAACCATGGTGGATTTCCAGCTGATGAAGTAAAGGATTATTAAAGGAACGGGATGACCATGCGGATCATCGTTAATTCTGTGAAACAGAATCCGCCCTTTTCACCTGCCAAACACATGCCCACTTCTCCTCTCTGGGGATAAGAAAAACTAACCAGCGAACTGACAGAGGGCCTGACCCCCACCATCCACATCGACCACACAAAAAAAAAAACCGTACCCTCCAGCTACTAATTATAATGCTAACTTGCAAAATTTCCCTGCATTTTAAAACAATGGAAAAATGGTGGTGGGATGATACCTAGAAGAATGGCTTCTTGTCAGTCTCCACTAACAAAAATAGGCAACACCAAGTCAGCTACTCCTCAGCATACGTATGTCCATCGCAGCCTTCTTGGGTTTCAGGATGCACAAACAAACGTTATCACAATTATGGTGAAACGCTGAACACCTGCAAATAATTTTCAACGTAGTGGTTAATTGAAAAGCTCTGCGGCACACTTCTTGGAACAAGCCAGTTACCTGTTCCCACGCAAAGAGGAGTATATAGAACCATGGTGGATTTCCAGCTGATGAAGTAAAGCATTATTAAAGGAACGGGATGACCATGGGGATCATCGTTAATTCACTGAAACAGAATCTGCCCTTTTCACCTGCCAAACACATGCCCACTTCTCCTCTCTGGGGATAATAAAAACTAACTAGCGAACTGACAGAGGGCCTGACCCCACCCCCCATCCACATCGATCACACACACAAAAAAAAAACCATACCCTCCAGCTTCTAAGTATAATGCTAACTTGCAAAATTTCCCTGCATTTTAAAACAATGGTAAAATGGTGGTGGGATGATACTTAGAAGAATGGCTTCTTGACAGTCTCCACTAACAAAAAATAGGCAACACCAAGTCAGCTACGCCTCAGCATAGTTATGTCCGACGCAGCCTTCTTGGGTTTCAGGGGGCACAACCACACGTTATCACAATTATGGTGAAACGCTGAACACCTGCAAGTAATTTTCAACGTAGTGGTTAATTGAAAAGCTCTGTGGCATACTTCTTGGAACAAGCCAGTTACCTGTTCCCACACAAAGAGGAGTATAGAGAACCATGGTGGATTTCCAGCTGATGAAGTAAACGATTATTAAAGGAACGGGATGACCATGGGGATCATCGTTAATTCTCTGAAACAGAATCCGCCCTTTTCACCTGCCAAACACATGCCCACTACTCTTCTCTGGGGATAATAAAAACTAACCAGCGAACTGACAGAGGGCCTGAGCCCCCCCATCCACATCGACCACACACACAAAAAAAAAACCGTACCCTCCAGCTACTAATTATAATGCTAACTTGCAAAATTTCCTTGCATTTTAAAACAATGGAAAAATGGTGGTGGGATGATACTTAGAAGAATGGCTTCTTGTCAGTCTCCACTAACAAAAATGGGCAACACCAAGTCAGCTACTCCTCAGCATAGTTATGTCCGTCGCAGCCTTCTTCGGTTTCAGGAGGCACAAACAATCGTTATCACCATTATGGTGAAACGCTGAACACCTGCAAATAATTTTCAACGTAGTGGTTAATTGAAAAGCTCTGCGGCATACTTCTTGGAACAAGCCAGTTACCTGTTCCCACGCAAAGAGGAGTATATAGAACCATGGTGGATTTCCAGCTGATGAAGTAAAGCATTATTAAAGGAACGGGATGACCATGGGGATCATCGTTAATTCTCTGAAACAGAATCTGCCCTTTTCACCTGCCAAACACATGCCCACTTCTCCTCTCTGGGGATAATAAAAACTAACCAGCGAGCTGACAGAGGGCCTGACCCCACCCCCCATCCACATCGATCACACACACAAAAAAAAAACCATACCCTCCAGCTACTAATTATAATGCTAACTTGCAAAATTTCCCTGCATTTTAAAACAATGGAAAAATGGTGGTGGGATGATACTTAGAAGAATGGCTTCTTGACAGTCTCCACTAACAAAAATAGGCAACACCAAGTCAGCTACGCATCAGCATAGTTATGTCCGTAGCAGCCTTCTTGGGTTTCAGGAGGCACAAACACACGTTATCACAATTATGGTGAAACGCTGAACACCTGCAAATAATTTTCAACGTAGTGGTTAATTGAAAAGCTCTGCGGCATACTTCTTGGAACAAGCCAGGTACCTGTGCCCACGCATAGAGGAGTATATAGAAACATGGTGGAATCCCAGCTGATGAAGCAAAGGATTCTTAAAGGAATGAGATGACCATGCGGATCCTGTTTAATTCTCTGAAACAGAATCCGCACTTTTCACCTGCCAAACACATGCCCACTACTCTTCTCTGGGGATAATAAAAACAAACCAGCGATCTGACAGAGGGCCTGAACACCCATCCTGACCGACCCCACAAAACAAAAAAGTACCCTCCAGCTACTAATTATAATGCCAATTTGCAAAATTTCCCTGCATTTTTAAACAATGGAGAAATGATGGTGGGATGATTCTTAGAAGAATGGCTTCTTGTCAGTCTCCACTGACAAAAATAGGCAACACCAAGTCAGCTACGCCTCAGCATAGTTATGTCCGTCGCAGCCTTCTTGGGTTTCAGGAGGCACAAACACACGTTATCACAATTATGGTGAAACGCTGAACACCTGCAAATAATTTTCAACGTAGTGGTTAATTGAAAAGCTCTGCGGCATACTTCTTGGAACAAGCCAGGTACCTGTGCCCACGCATAGAGGAGTATATAGAAACATGGTGGAATCCCAGCTGATGAAGCAAAGGATTCTTAAAGGAATGAGATGACCATGCGGATCCTGTTTAATTCTCTGAAACAGAATCCGCACTTTTCACCTGCCAAACACATGCCCACTACTCTTCTCTGGGGATAATAAAAACAAACCAGCGATCTGACAGAGGGCCTGAACACCCATCCTGACCGACCCCACAAAACAAAAAAGTACCCTCCAGCTACTAATTATAATGCCAATTTGCAAAATTTCCCTGCATTTTTAAACAATGGAGAAATGATGGTGGGATGATTCTTAGAAGAATGGCTTCTTGTCAGTCTCCACTGACAAAAATAGGCAACACCAAGTCAGCTACGCCTCAGCATAGTTATGTCCATCGCAGCCTTCTTGGGTTTCAGGAGGCACAAACACATGTTATCACAATTATGGTGAAACGCTGAACACCTGCAAATAATTTTCAACGTAGTGGGTAATTGAAAACCTCTGCCGCATACTTCTTGGAACAAGGCAGTTACCTGTTCCCACGCAAAGAGGAGTATAGAGAACCATGGTGGATTTCCAGCTGATGAAGTAAAGGATTATTAAAGGAACGGGATGACCATGGGGATCATCGTTAATTCTCTGAAACAGAATCCGCCCTTTTCACCTGCCAAACACATGCCCACTTCTCCTCTCTGGGGATAATAAAAACTAACCAGCGAACTGACAGAGTGCCTGACCCCCCCCCCATCCACATCGACAACACACACAAAAAAAACCGTACCCTCCAGCTACTAATTATAATGCTAACTTGCAAAATTTCCCTGCATTTTAAAACAATGGAAAAATGGTGGTGGGATCATACTTAGAAGAATGGCTTCTTGACAGTCTCCACTAACAAAAATAGGCAACACCAAGTCAGCTACGCATCAGCATAGTTATGTCCGTAGCAGCCGTCTTGGGTTTCAGGAGGCACAAACACACGTTATCACAATTATGGTGAAACGCTGAACACCTGCAAATAATTTTCAACGTAGTGGTTAATTGAAAAGCTCTGCGGCATACTTCTTGGAACAAGCCAGGTACCTGTGCCCACGCATAGAGGAGTATATAGAAACATGGTGGAATCCCAGCTGATGAAGCAAAGGATTCTTAAAGGAATGAGATGACCATGCGGATCCTGTTTAATTCTCTGAAACAGAATCCGCCCTTTTCACCTGCCAAACACATGCCCACTACTCTTCTCTGGGGATAATAAAAACAAACCAGCGATCTGACAGAGGGCCTGAACACCCATCCTGACCGACCCCACAAAACAAAAAAGTACCCTCCAGCTACTAATTATAAGGCCAATTTGCAAAATTTCCCTGCATTTTTAAACAATGGAGAAATGATGGTGGGATGATTCTTAGAAGAATGGCTTCTTGTCAGTCTCCACTGACAAAAATAGGCAACACCAAGTCAGCTACGCCTCAGCATAGTTATGTCCGTTGCAGCCTTCTTGGGTTTCAGGAGGCACAAACACACGTTATCACAATTATGGTGAAACGCTGAACACCTGCAAATAATTTTCAACGTAGTGGTTAATTGAAAAGCTCTGCGGCATACTTCTTGGAACAAGCCAGGTACCTGTGCCCACGCATAGAGGAGTATATAGAACCATGGTGGAATCCCAGCTGATGAAGCAAAGGATTCTTAAAGGAATGAGATGACCATGCGGATCCTGTTTAATTCTCTGAAACAGAATCCGCACTTTTCACCTGCCAAACACATGCCCACTACTCTTCTCTGGGGATAATAAAAACAAACCAGCGATCTGACAGAGGGCCTGAACACCCATCCTGACCGACCCCACAAAACAAAAAAGTACCCTCCAGCTACTAATTATAATGCCAATTTGCAAAATTTCCCTGCATTTTTAAACAATGGAGAAATGATGGTGGGATGATACTTAGAAGAATGGCTTCTTGTCAGTCTCCACTGACAAAAATAGGCAACACCAAGTCAGCTACACCTCAGCATAGTTATGTCCGTAGCAGCCATATTTGGTTTCAGTAGGCACATACACACGTTATCACAATTATGGTGAAACGCTGAAAACCTGCAAAGGATTTTCAACATACTGGTTCACTGAAAAGCTCTGCGGCATACTTCTTGGAACAAGCCAGTTTCCTGTGCCCACGCATAGAGAAGTATATAGAACCATGGTGGATTCCCAGCTCATGAAGCAAAGGATTCTTAAAGGAACGGGATTACCATGCGGATCCTGTTTAATTCTCTGGAACAGATCCGCAGTTTTCACCTGCCATATTAATACCCACTTCTCCTCTCTGGGAATAATAAAAAAAAACCAGCGAACTGACAGAGGGCCTGACCAACACATCCACACCGACCCCACAGGAAAAAAAAAAAAAAAAACACCGTAGCCTCCAGCTACTAATTATAATGCTAACTTGCAAAACATTCCTGCATTTTTAAACAATGGAAAAATGATGGTGAGATGATACTTAGAAGAATGGATTCTTGTCAGTCTCCACTAACAAAAATAGGCAAAACCAAGTCAGTTACGCCTCAGCATAGTTATGTCCGTCGCAGGCTTCTTGGGTTTCAGGAGGCACAAACAAACGTTATCACAATTATGGTGAAACGCTGAACACCTGCAAATAATTTTCAACGTAGTGGTTAATTGAAAAGCTCTGCAGCATACTTTTTGGAACAAGCCAGTTACCTGTTCCCACGCAAAGAGGAGTATAGAGAACCATGGTGGATTTCCAACTGATGAAGTAAAGGATTATTAAAGGAACGGGATGACCATGCGGATCATCGTTAATTCTGTGAAACAGAATCCGCCCTTTTCACCTGCCAAACACATGCCCACTTCTCCTCTCTGGGGATAAGAAAAACTAACCAGCGAACTGACAGAGGGCCTGACCCCCACCATCCACATCGACCACACAAAAAAAAAAACCGTACCCTCCAGCTACTAATTATAATGCTAACTTGCAAAATTTCCCTGCATTTTAAAACAATGGAAAAATGGTGGTGGGATGATACCTAGAAGAATGGCTTCTTGTCAGTCTCCACTAACAAAAATAGGCAACACCAAGTCACCTACTCCTCAGCATACGTATGTCCATCGCAGCCTTCTTGGGTTTCAGGATGCACAAACAAACGTTATCACAATTATGGTGAAACGCTGAACACCTGCAAATAATTTTCAACGTAGTGGTTAATTGAAAAGCTCTGCGGCACACTTCTTGGAACAAGCCAGTTACCTGTTCCCACGCAAAGAGGAGTATATAGAACCATGGTGGATTTCCAGCTGATGAAGTAAAGCATTATTAAAGGAACGGGATGACCATGGGGATCATCGTTAATTCACTGAAACAGAATCTGCCCTTTTCACCTGCCAAACACATGCCCACTTCTCCTCTCTGGGGATAATAAAAACTAACTAGCGAACTGACAGAGGGCCTGACCCCACCCCCCATCCACATCGATCACACACACAAAAAAAAAACCATACCCTCCAGCTTCTAAGTATAATGCTAACTTGCAAAATTTCCCTGCATTTTAAAACAATGGTAAAATGGTGGTGGGATGATACTTAGAAGAATGGCTTCTTGACAGTCTCCACTAACAAAAAATAGGCAACACCAAGTCAGCTACGCCTCAGCATAGTTATGTCCGACGCAGCCTTCTTGGGTTTCAGGGGGCACAACCACACGTTATCACAATTATGGTGAAACGCTGAACACCTGCAAGTAATTTTCAACGTAGTGGTTAATTGAAAAGCTCTGTGGCATACTTCTTGGAACAAGCCAGTTACCTGTTCCCACACAAAGAGGAGTATAGAGAACCATGGTGGATTTCCAGCTGATGAAGTAAACGATTATTAAAGGAACGGGATGACCATGGGGATCATCGTTAATTCTCTGAAACAGAATCCGCCCTTTTCACCTGCCAAACACATGCCCACTACTCTTCTCTGGGGATAATAAAAACTAACCAGCGAACTGACAGAGGGCCTGAGCCCCCCCATCCACATCGACCACACACACAAAAAAAAAACCGTACCCTCCAGCTACTAATTATAATGCTAACTTGCAAAATTTCCTTGCATTTTAAAACAATGGAAAAATGGTGGTGGGATGATACTTAGAAGAATGGCTTCTTGTCAGTCTCCACTAACAAAAATGGGCAACACCAAGTCAGCTACTCCTCAGCATAGTTATGTCCGTCGCAGCCTTCTTCGGTTTCAGGAGGCACAAACAATCGTTATCACCATTATGGTGAAACGCTGAACACCTGCAAATAATTTTCAACGTAGTGGTTAATTGAAAAGCTCTGCGGCATACTTCTTGGAACAAGCCAGTTACCTGTTCCCACGCAAAGAGGAGTATATAGAACCATGGTGGATTTCCAGCTGATGAAGTAAAGCATTATTAAAGGAACGGGATGACCATGGGGATCATCGTTAATTCTCTGAAACAGAATCTGCCCTTTTCACCTGCCAAACACATGCCCACTTCTCCTCTCTGGGGATAATAAAAACTAACCAGCGAGCTGACAGAGGGCCTGACCCCACCCCCCATCCACATCGATCACACACACAAAAAAAAAACCATACCCTCCAGCTACTAATTATAATGCTAACTTGCAAAATTTCCCTGCATTTTAAAACAATGGAAAAATGGTGGTGGCATGATACTTAGAAGAATGGCTTCTTGACAGTCTCCACTAACAAAAATAGGCAACACCAAGTCAGCTACGCATCAGCATAGTTATGTCCGTAGCAGCCTTCTTGGGTTTCAGGAGGCACAAACACACGTTATCACAATTATGGTGAAACGCTGAACACCTGCAAATAATTTTCAACGTAGTGGTTAATTGAAAAGCTCTGCGGCATACTTCTTGGAACAAGCCAGGTACCTGTGCCCACGCATAGAGGAGTATATAGAAACATGGTGGAATCCCAGCTGATGAAGCAAAGGATTCTTAAAGGAATGAGATGACCATGCGGATCCTGTTTAATTCTCTGAAACAGAATCCGCACTTTTCACCTGCCAAACACATGCCCACTACTCTTCTCTGGGGATAATAAAAACAAACCAGCGATCTGACAGAGGGCCTGAACACCCATCCTGACCGACCCCACAAAACAAAAAAGTACCCTCCAGCTACTAATTATAATGCCAATTTGCAAAATTTCCCTGCATTTTTAAACAATGGAGAAATGATGGTGGGATGATTCTTAGAAGAATGGCTTCTTGTCAGTCTCCACTGACAAAAATAGGCAACACCAAGTCAGCTACGCCTCAGCATAGTTATGTCCGTCGCAGCCTTCTTGGGTTTCAGGAGGCACAAACACACGTTATCACAATTATGGTGAAACGCTGAACACCTGCAAATAATTTTCAACGTAGTGGTTAATTGAAAAGCTCTGCGGCATACTTCTTGGAACAAGCCAGGTACCTGTGCCCACGCATAGAGGAGTATATAGAAACATGGTGGAATCCCAGCTGATGAAGCAAAGGATTCTTAAAGGAATGAGATGACCATGCGGATCCTGTTTAATTCTCTGAAACAGAATCCGCACTTTTCACCTGCCAAACACATGCCCACTACTCTTCTCTGGGGATAATAAAAACAAACCAGCGATCTGACAGAGGGCCTGAACACCCATCCTGACCGACCCCACAAAACAAAAAAGTACCCTCCAGCTACTAATTATAATGCCAATTTGCAAAATTTCCCTGCATTTTTAAACAATGGAGAAATGATGGTGGGATGATTCTTAGAAGAATGGCTTCTTGTCAGTCTCCACTGACAAAAATAGGCAACACCAAGTCAGCTACGCCTCAGCATAGTTATGTCCGTCGCAGCCTTCTTGGGTTTCAGGAGGCACAAACACATGTTATCACAATTATGGTGAAACGCTGAACACCTGCAAATAATTTTCAACGTAGTGGGTAATTGAAAAGCTCTGCCGCATACTTCTTGGAACAAGGCAGTTACCTGTTCCCACGCAAAGAGGAGTATAGAGAACCATGGTGGATTTCCAGCTGATGAAGTAAAGGATTATTAAAGGAACGGGATGACCATGGGGATCATCGTTAATTCTCTGAAACAGAATCCGCCCTTTTCACCTGCCAAACACATGCCCACTTCTCCTCTCTGGGGATAATAAAAACTAACCAGCGAACTGACAGAGTGCCTGACCCCCCCCCCATCCACATCGACAACACACACAAAAAAAACCGTACCCTCCAGCTACTAATTATAATGCTAACTTGCAAAATTTCCCTGCATTTTAAAACAATGGAAAAATGGTGGTGGGATCATACTTAGAAGAATGGCTTCTTGACAGTCTCCACTAACAAAAATAGGCAACACCAAGTCAGCTACGCATCAGCATAGTTATGTCCGTAGCAGCCGTCTTGGGTTTCAGGAGGCACAAACACACGTTATCACAATTATGGTGAAACGCTGAACACCTGCAAATAATTTTCAACGTAGTGGTTAATTGAAAAGCTCTGCGGCATACTTCTTGGAACAAGCCAGGTACCTGTGCCCACGCATAGAGGAGTATATAGAAACATGGTGGAATCCCAGCTGATGAAGCAAAGGATTCTTAAAGGAATGAGATGACCATGCGGATCCTGTTTAATTCTCTGAAACAGAATCCGCCCTTTTCACCTGCCAAACACATGCCCACTACTCTTCTCTGGGGATAATAAAAACAAACCAGCGATCTGACAGAGGGCCTGAACACCCATCCTGACCGACCCCACAAAACAAAAAAGTACCCTCCAGCTACTAATTATAAGGCCAATTTGCAAAATTTCCCTGCATTTTTAAACAATGGAGAAATGATGGTGGGATGATTCTTAGAAGAATGGCTTCTTGTCAGTCTCCACTGACAAAAATAGGCAACACCAAGTCAGCTACGCCTCAGCATAGTTATGTCCGTCGCAGCCTTCTTGGGTTTCAGGAGGCACAAACACACGTTATCACAATTATGGTGAAACGCTGAACACCTGCAAATAATTTTCAACGTAGTGGTTAATTGAAAAGCTCTGCGGCATACTTCTTGGAACAAGCCAGGTACCTGTGCCCACGCATAGAGGAGTATATAGAACCATGGTGGAATCCCAGCTGATGAAGCAAAGGATTCTTAAAGGAATGAGATGACCATGCGGATCCTGTTTAATTCTCTGAAACAGAATCCGCACTTTTCACCTGCCAAACACATGCCCACTACTCTTCTCTGGGGATAATAAAAACAAACCAGCGATCTGACAGAGGGCCTGAACACCCATCCTGACCGACCCGACAAAACAAAAAAGTACCCTCCAGCTACTAATTATAAGGCCAATTTGCAAAATTTCCCTGCATTTTTAAACAATGGAGAAATGATGGTGGGATGATTCTTAGAAGAATGGCTTCTTGTCAGTCTCCACTGACAAAAATAGGCAACACCAAGTCAGCTACGCCTCAGCATAGTTATGTCCGTCGCAGCCTTCTTGGGTTTCAGGAGGCACAAACACACGTTATCACAATTATGGTGAAACGCTGAACACCTGCAAATAATTTTCAACGTAGTGGTTAATTGAAAAGCTCTGCGGCATACTTCTTGGAACAAGCCAGGTACCTGTGCCCACGCATAGAGGAGTATATAGAAACATGGTGGAATCCCAGCTGATGAAGCAAAGGATTCTTAAAGGAATGAGATGACCATGCGGATCCTGTTTAATTCTCTGAAACAGAATCCGCACTTTTCACCTGCCAAACACATGCCCACTACTCTTCTCTGGGGATAATAAAAACAAACCAGCGATCTGACAGAGGGCCTGAACACCCATCCTGACCGACCCCACAAAACAAAAAAGTACCCTCCAGCTACTAATTATAATGCCAATTTGCAAAATTTCCCTGCATTTTTAAACAATGGAGAAATGATGGTGGGATGATTCTTAGAAGAATGGCTTCTTGTCAGTCTCCACTGACAAAAATAGGCAACACCAAGTCAGCTACGCCTCAGCATAGTTATGTCCGTCGCAGCCTTCTTGGGTTTCAGGAGGCACAAACACATGTTATCACAATTATGGTGAAACGCTGAACACCTGCAAATAATTTTCAACGTAGTGGGTAATTGAAAAGCTCTGCGGCATACTTCTTGGAACAAAGCAGTTACCTGTTCCCACGCAAAGGGGAGTATATAGAACCATGGTGGATTTCCAGCTGATGAAGTAAAGGATTATTAAAGGAACGGGATGACCATGGGGATCATCGTTAATTCTCTGAAACAGAATCCGCCCTTTTCACCTGCCAAACACATGCCCACTTCTCCTCTCTGGGGATAATAAAAACTAACCAGCGAACTGACAGAGGGCCTGACCCCCCCCCCATCCACATCGACAACACACACAAAAAAAACCGTACCCTCCAGCTGCTAATTATAATGCTAACTTGCAAAATTTCCCTGCATTTTAAAACAATGGAAAAATGGTGGTGGGATTATACTTAGAAGAATGGCTTCTTGTCTGTCTCCACTAACAAAAATAGGCAACACCAAGTCAGCTACTCCTCAGCATAGTTATGTCCGTCGCAGCCTTCTTGGGTTTCAGCAGGCACATACAAACGTTATGAAAATTATGGTGAAACGCTGAACACCTGCAAATAATTTTCAACGTACTGGTTAATTTGAAAACTCTCCAGCATACTTCTTGGAACAAGCCAGGTACCTGTGCCCACGCATAGAGGAGTGTATAGAAACATGGTGGAATCCCAGCTGTTGAAGCAAAGGATTCTTAAAGGAATGAGATGACCATGCGGATCCTGTTTAATTCTCTGAAACAGAATCCGCACTTTTCACCTGCCAAACACATGCCCACTACTCTTCTCTGGGGATAATAAAAATAAACCAGCGTTCTGACAGAGGGCCTGAACACCCATCCTGACCGACCCCTCAAAACAAAAAAGTACCCTCCAGCTACTAATTATAATGCCAATTTTGCAAAATTTCCCTGCATTTTTAAACAATGGAGAAATGATGGTGGGATGATACTTAGAAGAATGGCTTCTTGTCAGTCTCCACTGACAAAAATAGGCAACACCAAGTCAGCTACGCCTCAGCATAGTTATGTCCGTAGCAGCCATATTTGGTTTCAGTAGGCACATACACACGTTATCACAATTATGGTGAAACGCTGAAAACCTGCAAAGGATTTTCAACATACTGGTTAATTGAAAAGCTCTGAGGCATACTTCTTGGAACTAGCCAGTTTCCTGTGCCCACGCAAGAGAAGTATATAGATCCATGGTGGATTCCCAGCTCATGAAGCAAAGGATTCTTAAAGGAACGGGATTACCAAGCGGATACTGTTTAATTCTCTGAAACAGATCCCCAGTTTTCACCTGCAATACTAATACCCACTTCTCCTCTCTGGGGATAATAAAAACAAACCAGCGAACTGACAGAGGGCCTGACCAACCCATCCACACCGACCCAACAGGAAAAAAAAAAAAAAAAAAAAAAAAAAAACACCGTAGCCTCCAGCTACTAATTATAATGCTAACTTGCAAACTTTCCTGCATTTTTAAACAATGGAAAAATGGTGGTGAGATGATACTTACAAGAATGGATTCTTGTCAGTCTCCACTAACAAAAATAGGCAAAACCAAGTCAGCTACGCCACAGCATAGTTATGTCCGTCGCAGCCTTCTTGGGTTTCAGGAGGCACAAACAAACGTTATCACAATTATGGTGAAACGCTGAACACCTGCAAATAATTTTCAACGTACTGGTTAATGGAAAAGCTCTGCGGCATACTTCTTGGAACAAGCCAGTTACCTGTTCCCACGCAAAGAAGAGTATAGAGAACCATGGTGGATTTCCAGCTGATGAAGTAAAGGATTATTAAAGGAACGGGATGACCATGGGGATCATCGTTAATTCTCTGAAACAGAATCCGCCCTTTTCACCTGCCAAACACATGCCCACTTCTCCTCTCTGGGGATAATAAAAACTAACCAGCGAACTGACAGAGGGCCTGACCCCACCATCCACATCGACCACACAAAAAAAAGAAAAAACCGTACCCTCCAGCTAGTAATTATAATGCTAACTTGCAAAATTTCCCTGTATTTTAAAACAATGGAAAAATGGTGGTGGGATGATACTTAGAAGAATGGCTTCTTGTCAGTCTCCACTAACAAAAATAGGCAACACCAAGTCAGCTACTCCTCAGCATAGTTATGTCCGTCGCTGCCTTCTTGGGTTTCAGGAAGCACAAACACACGTTATCACAATTATGGTGAAACGCTGAACACCTGCAAATAATTTTCAACGTAGTGGTTAATTGAAAAGCTCTGCGGCATACTTCTTGGAACAAGCCAGTTACCTGTTCCCACGCAAAGAGGAGTATATAGAAAAATGGTGGATTTCCAGCTGATGAAGTAAAGGATTATTAAAGGAACGGGATGACCATGGGGATCATCTTTAATTCTCTGAAACAGAATCTGCCCTTCTCACCTGCCAAACACATGCCCACTTCTCCTCTCTGGGAATAATAAAAACTAACCAGCGAACTGACAGAGGGCCTGACCCCCACCATCCACATCGACCACACACACAATAAAAAACGTACCCTCCAGCTACTAATTATAATGCTAACTTGCAAAATTTCCCTGCATTTTAAATCCATGGAAAAATGGTGGTGGGATAATACTTAGAAGAATGTCTTCTTGTCTGTTTCCACTAACAAAAATAGGCAACACCAAGTCAGCTACTCCTCAGCATAGTTATGTCCGTCGCAGCCTTCTTGGGTTTCAGGAGGGACATACAAACGTTATCAAAATTATGGTGAAACGCTGAAAACCTGCAAATAATTTTCAACGTACTGGTTAATTTGAAAACTCTCCAGCATAATTCTTGGAACAAGCCAGGTACCTGTGCCCACGCATAGAGGAGTATATAGAAACATGGTGGAATCCCAGCTGATGAAGGAAAGGATTCTTAAAGGAATGAGATGACCATGCGGATCCTGTTTAATTCTCTGAAACAGAATCCGCACTTTTCACCTGCCAAACACATGCCCACTACTCTTCTCTGGGGATAATAAAAACAAACCAGCGATCTGACAGAGGGCCTGAACACCCATCCTGACTGACCCCACAAAACAAAAAGGTACCCTCCAGCTACTAATTATAATGCCAATTTGCAAAATTTCCCTGCATTTTTAAACAATGGAGAAATGATGGTGGGATGATACTTAGAAGAATGGCTTCTTGTCAGTCTCCACTGACAAAAATAGGCAACACCAAGTCAGCTACGCCTCAGCATAGTTATGTCCGACGCAGCCTTCTTGGGTTTCAGGGGGAACAAACACACGTTATCACAATTATGGTGAAACGCTGAACACCTGCAAGTAATTTTCAACGTAGTGGTTAATTGAAAAGCTCTGTGGCATACTTCTTGGAACAAGCCAGTTACCTGTTCCCACACAAAGATGAGTATAGAGAACCATGGTGGATTTCCAGCTGATCAAGTAAAGGATTATTAAAGGAACGGGATGACCATGGGGATCATCGTTAATTCTCTGAAACAGAATCCGCCCTTTTCACCTGCCAAACACATGCCCACTTCTCCTCTCTGGGGATAATAAAAACTAAACAGCGAACTGACAGAGGGCCTGACCCCCCCATCCACATCGACCACACACACAAAAAAAAAAAACCGTACCCTCCAGCTACTAATTATAATGCTAACTTGCAAAATTTCCCTGCATTTTAAAACAATGGAAAAATGGTGGTGGGATGATACTTAGAAGAATGGCTTCTTGTCAGTCTCCACTAACAAAAATAGGCAACACCAAGTCAGCTACTCCTCAGCATAGTTATGTCCGTCGCAGCCTTCTTGGGTTTCAGGAGACACAAACACACGTTATCATAATTATGGTGAAACGCTGAACACCTGCAAATAATGTTCAATGTACTGGTTAATTGAAAAGCTCTGCGGCATACTTCTTGGAACAAGCCAGTTACCTGTTCCCACGCAAAGAGCAGTATATAGAACCATGGTGGATTTCCAGCTGATGAAGTAAAGGATTATTAAAGGAACGGGATGACCATGGAGATCATCGTTAATTCTCTGAAACAGAATCCGCCCTTTTCACCTGCCAAACACATGCCCACTACTCTTCTCTGGGGATAATAAAAACAAACCAGCGATCTGACAGAGGGCCTGAACATCCATCCTGACCGACCCCACAAAACAAAAAAGTACCCTCCAGCTACTAATTATAATGCCAATTTGCAAACTTTCCCTGCATTTTTAAACAATGGAGAAATGATGGTGGGATGACACTTAGAAGAATGGCTTCTTGTCAGTCTCCACTGACAAAAATAGGCAACACCAAGTCAGCTACGCCTCAGCACAGTTATGTCCGTAGCAGCCATATTTGGTTTCAGTAGGCACATACACACGTTATCACAATTGGTGAAACGCTGAAAACCTGCAAAGGATTTTCAACATACTGGTTAATTGAAAAGCTCTGAGGCATACTTCTTCGAAAAAGCCAGTTACCTGTTCCCACGCAAAGAGGAGTATATAGAACCATGGTGGATTTCCAGCTGATGAAGTAAAGGATTATTAAAGGAATGGGATGACCATGGGGATCATCGTTAATTCTCTGAAACAGAATCCGCCCTTTTCACCTGCCAAACACATGCCCACTTCTCCTCTCTGGGGATAATAAAAACTAACCAGCGAACTGACAGAGGGCCTGACCCCCCCATCCACATCGACCACCCCCAAAAAAAAAACCGTACCCTCCAGCTACTAATTATAATGCTAACTTGCAAAATTTCCCTGCACTTTAAAACAATGGAAAAATGGTGGTGGGATGATACTTAGAAGAATGGCTTCTTGTCAGTCTCCACTAACAAAAATAGGCAACACCAAGTCAGCTACTCCTCAGCATAGTTATGTCCGTCGCAGCCTTCTTGGGTTTCAGGAGGCACAAACACACGTTATCACAATTATGGTGAAACACTGAACACCTGCAAATAATTTTCAACGTAGTGGTTAATTGAAAAGCTCTGCGGCATACTTCTTGGAACAAGCCAGTTACCTGTTCCCACGCAAAGAGGAGTATATAGAACCATGGTGGATTTCCAGCTGATCAAGTAAAGGATTATTAAAGGAACGGGATGACCATGGGGATCATCGTTAATTCTCTGAAACAGAATCCGCCCTTTTCACCTGCCAAACACATGCCCACTTCTCCTCTCTGGGGATAATAAAAATTAACCAGTGAACTGACAGAGGGCCTGACCCCCACCATCCACATAGACCACACAAAAAAAAAAAACCGTACCCTCCAGCTACTAATTATAATGCTAACTTGCAAAATTTCCCTGCATTTTAAAACAATGGAAAAATGGTGGTGGGATGATACTTAGAAGAATGGCTTCTTGTCTGTCTCCACTAACAAAAATAGGCAACACCAAGTCAGCTACTCCTCAGCATAGTTATGTCCGTCGCACCCTTCTTGGGTTTCAGGAGGGACATACAAACGTTATCAAAATTATGGTGAAACGCTGAACACCTGCAAATAATTTTCAACGTACTGGTTAATTTGAAAACTCTCCAGCATACTTCTTGGAACAAGGCAGGTACCTGTGCCCACGCATAGAGGAGTATATAGAAACATGGTGGAATCCCAGCTGATGAAGCAAAGGATTCTTAAAGGAATGAGATGACCATGCGGATCCTGTTTATTTCTCTGAAACAGAATCCGCACTTTTCACCTGCCAAACACATGCCCACTACTCTTCTCTGGGGATAATAAAAACTAACCAGCGAACTGACAGAGGGCCTGACCCCCCCATCCACATCGACAACACACAAAAAGAAAAACCGAACCCTCCAGCTACTAATTATAATGCTAACTTGCAAAATTTCCCTGCATTTTAAAACAATGGAAAAATGGTGGTGGGATGATACTTAGAAGAATGGCTTCCTGTCAGTCTCCACTAACGAAAAAAGGCGACACCAAGTCAGCTACTCCTCAGCATAGTTATGTCCGTCGCAGCCTTCTTGGGTTTCAGGAGACACAAACACACGTTATCACAATTATGGTGAAACGCTGAACACCTGCAAATAATTTTCAACGTAGTGGTTAATTGAAAAGCTCTGCGGCATACTTCTTGGAACAAGCCAGTTACCTGTTCCCAAGCAAAGAGGAGTATATAGAACCATGGTGGATTTCCAGCTGATGAAGTAAAGGATTATTAAAGGAACGGGATGACCATGGGGATCATCGTTAATTCTCTGAAACAGTATCCGCCCTTTTCACCTGCCAAACACATGCCTACTTCTCCTCTCTGGGGATAATAAAAACTAACCAGCGAACTGACAGAGGGCGTGACCCCCCCATCCACATCGAACACACACACAAAAAAAAAACGTACCCTCCAGCTACTAATTATAATGCTAACTTGCAAAATTTCCCTGCATTTTAAAACAATGGAAAAATGGTGGTGGGATGATACTTAGAAGAATGGCTTCTTGTCAGTCTCCACTAACAAAAATAGGCAACACCAAGTCAGCTACTCCTCAGCATAGTTATGTCCGTCGCAGCCTTCTTGGGTTTCAGGAGGCACAAACAAAGGTTCTCACAATTATGGTGAAACGCTGAACACCTGCAAATAATTTTCAACGTAGTGGTTAATTGAAAAGCTCTGCGGCATACTTCTTGGAACAAGCCAGTTACCTGTTCCCACGCAAAGAGGAGTATATAGAACCATGCTGGATTTCCAGCTGATGAAGTAAAGGATTATTAAAGGAATGGGATGACCATGGGGATCATCGTTAATTCTCTGAAACAGAATCCGCCCTTTTCACCTGCCAAACACATGCCCACTTCTCCTCTCTGGGGATAATAAAAACTAACCAGCGAACTGACAGAGGGCCTGACACCCCCATCCACATCGACCACCCCCCAAAAAAAAACCGTACCCTCCAGCTACTAATTATAATGCTAACTTGCAAAATTTCCCTGCACTTTAAAACAATGGAAAAATGGTGGTGGGATGATACTTAGAAGAATGGCTTCTTGTCAGTCTCCACTGACAAAAATAGGCAACACCAAGTCAGCTACGCCTCAGCATAGTTATGTCCGTCGCAGCCTTCTTGGGTTTCAGGAGGCACAAACACACGTTATCACAATTATGGTGAAACGCTGAACACCTGCAAATAATTTTCAACGTAGTGGTTAATTGAAAAGCTCTGCGGCATACTTCTTGGAACAAGCCAGGTACCTGTGCCCACGCATAGAGGAGTATATAGAAACATGGTGGAATCCCAGCTGATGAAGCAAAGGATTCTTAAAGGAATGAGATGACCATGCGGATCCTGTTTAATTCTCTGAAACAGAATCCGCACTTTTCACCTGCCAAACACATGCCCACTACTCTTCTCTGGGGATAATAAAAACAAACCAGCGATCTGACAGAGGGCCTGAACACCCATCCTGACCGACCCCACAAAACAAAAAAGTACCCTCCAGCTACTAATTATAATGCCAATTTGCAAAATTTCCCTGCATTTTTAAACAATGGAGAAATGATGGTGGGATGATTCTTAGAAGAATGGCTTCTTGTCAGTCTCCACTGACAAAAATAGGCAACACCAAGTCAGCTACGCCTCAGCATAGTTATGTCCATCGCAGCCTTCTTGGGTTTCAGGAGGCACAAACACATGTTATCACAATTATGGTGAAACGCTGAACACCTGCAAATAATTTTCAACGTAGTGGGTAATTGAAAACCTCTGCCGCATACTTCTTGGAACAAGGCAGTTACCTGTTCCCACGCAAAGAGGAGTATAGAGAACCATGGTGGATTTCCAGCTGATGAAGTAAAGGATTATTAAAGGAACGGGATGACCATGGGGATCATCGTTAATTCTCTGAAACAGAATCCGCCCTTTTCACCTGCCAAACACATGCCCACTTCTCCTCTCTGGGGATAATAAAAACTAACCAGCGAACTGACAGAGTGCCTGACCCCCCCCCCATCCACATCGACAACACACACAAAAAAAACCGTACCCTCCAGCTACTAATTATAATGCTAACTTGCAAAATTTCCCTGCATTTTAAAACAATGGAAAAATGGTGGTGGGATCATACTTAGAAGAATGGCTTCTTGACAGTCTCCACTAACAAAAATAGGCAACACCAAGTCAGCTACGCATCAGCATAGTTATGTCCGTAGCAGCCGTCTTGGGTTTCAGGAGGCACAAACACACGTTATCACAATTATGGTGAAACGCTGAACACCTGCAAATAATTTTCAACGTAGTGGTTAATTGAAAAGCTCTGCGGCATACTTCTTGGAACAAGCCAGGTACCTGTGCCCACGCATAGAGGAGTATATAGAAACATGGTGGAATCCCAGCTGATGAAGCAAAGGATTCTTAAAGGAATGAGATGACCATGCGGATCCTGTTTAATTCTCTGAAACAGAATCCGCCCTTTTCACCTGCCAAACACATGCCCACTACTCTTCTCTGGGGATAATAAAAACAAACCAGCGATCTGACAGAGGGCCTGAACACCCATCCTGACCGACCCCACAAAACAAAAAAGTACCCTCCAGCTACTAATTATAAGGCCAATTTGCAAAATTTCCCTGCATTTTTAAACAATGGAGAAATGATGGTGGGATGATTCTTAGAAGAATGGCTTCTTGTCAGTCTCCACTGACAAAAATAGGCAACACCAAGTCAGCTACGCCTCAGCATAGTTATGTCCGTTGCAGCCTTCTTGGGTTTCAGGAGGCACAAACACACGTTATCACAATTATGGTGAAACGCTGAACACCTGCAAATAATTTTCAACGTAGTGGTTAATTGAAAAGCTCTGTGGCATACTTCTTGGAACAAGCCAGGTACCTGTGCCCACGCATAGAGGAGTATATAGAACCATGGTGGAATCCCAGCTGATGAAGCAAAGGATTCTTAAAGGAATGAGATGACCATGCGGATCCTGTTTAATTCTCTGAAACAGAATCCGCACTTTTCACCTGCCAAACACATGCCCACTACTCTTCTCTGGGGATAATAAAAACAAACCAGCGATCTGACAGAGGGCCTGAACACCCATCCTGACCGACCCCACAAAACAAAAAAGTACCCTCCAGCTACTAATTATAATGCCAATTTGCAAAATTTCCCTGCATTTTTAAACAATGGAGAAATGATGGTGGGATGATACTTAGAAGAATGGCTTCTTGTCAGTCTCCACTGACAAAAATAGGCAACACCAAGTCAGCTACACCTCAGCATAGTTATGTCCGTAGCAGCCATATTTGGTTTCAGTAGGCACATACACACGTTATCACAATTATGGTGAAACGCTGAAAACCTGCAAAGGATTTTCAACATACTGGTTCACTGAAAAGCTCTGCGGCATACTTCTTGGAACAAGCCAGTTTCCTGTGCCCACGCATAGAGAAGTATATAGAACCATGGTGGATTCCCAGCTCATGAAGCAAAGGATTCTTAAAGGAACGGGATTACCATGCGGATCCTGTTTAATTCTCTGGAACAGATCCGCAGTTTTCACCTGCCATATTAATACCCACTTCTCCTCTCTGGGAATAATAAAAAAAAACCAGCGAACTGACAGAGGGCCTGACCAACACATCCACACCGACCCCACAGGAAAAAAAAAAAAAAAAACACCGTAGCCTCCAGCTACTAATTATAATGCTAACTTGCAAAACATTCCTGCATTTTTAAACAATGGAAAAATGATGGTGAGATGATACTTAGAAGAATGGATTCTTGTCAGTCTCCACTAACAAAAATAGGCAAAACCAAGTCAGTTACGCCTCAGCATAGTTATGTCCGTCGCAGGCTTCTTGGGTTTCAGGAGGCACAAACAAACGTTATCACAATTATGGTGAAACGCTGAACACCTGCAAATAATTTTCAACGTAGTGGTTAATTGAAAAGCTCTGCAGCATACTTTTTGGAACAAGCCAGTTACCTGTTCCCACGCAAAGAGGAGTATAGAGAACCATGGTGGATTTCCAACTGATGAAGTAAAGGATTATTAAAGGAACGGGATGACCATGCGGATCATCGTTAATTCTGTGAAACAGAATCCGCCCTTTTCACCTGCCAAACACATGCCCACTTCTCCTCTCTGGGGATAAGAAAAACTAACCAGCGAACTGACAGAGGGCCTGACCCCCACCATCCACATCGACCACACAAAAAAAAAAACCGTACCCTCCAGCTACTAATTATAATGCTAACTTGCAAAATTTCCCTGCATTTTAAAACAATGGAAAAATGGTGGTGGGATGATACCTAGAAGAATGGCTTCTTGTCAGTCTCCACTAACAAAAATAGGCAACACCAAGTCACCTACTCCTCAGCATACGTATGTCCATCGCAGCCTTCTTGGGTTTCAGGATGCACAAACAAACGTTATCACAATTATGGTGAAACGCTGAACACCTGCAAATAATTTTCAACGTAGTGGTTAATTGAAAAGCTCTGCGGCACACTTCTTGGAACAAGCCAGTTACCTGTTCCCACGCAAAGAGGAGTATATAGAACCATGGTGGATTTCCAGCTGATGAAGTAAAGCATTATTAAAGGAACGGGATGACCATGGGGATCATCGTTAATTCACTGAAACAGAATCTGCCCTTTTCACCTGCCAAACACATGCCCACTTCTCCTCTCTGGGGATAATAAAAACTAACTAGCGAACTGACAGAGGGCCTGACCCCACCCCCCATCCACATCGATCACACACACAAAAAAAAAACCATACCCTCCAGCTTCTAAGTATAATGCTAACTTGCAAAATTTCCCTGCATTTTAAAACAATGGTAAAATGGTGGTGGGATGATACTTAGAAGAATGGCTTCTTGACAGTCTCCACTAACAAAAAATAGGCAACACCAAGTCAGCTACGCCTCAGCATAGTTATGTCCGACGCAGCCTTCTTGGGTTTCAGGGGGCACAACCACACGTTATCACAATTATGGTGAAACGCTGAACACCTGCAAGTAATTTTCAACGTAGTGGTTAATTGAAAAGCTCTGTGGCATACTTCTTGGAACAAGCCAGTTACCTGTTCCCACACAAAGAGGAGTATAGAGAACCATGGTGGATTTCCAGCTGATGAAGTAAACGATTATTAAAGGAACGGGATGACCATGGGGATCATCGTTAATTCTCTGAAACAGAATCCGCCCTTTTCACCTGCCAAACACATGCCCACTACTCTTCTCTGGGGATAATAAAAACTAACCAGCGAACTGACAGAGGGCCTGAGCCCCCCCATCCACATCGACCACACACACAAAAAAAAAACCGTACCCTCCAGCTACTAATTATAATGCTAACTTGCAAAATTTCCTTGCATTTTAAAACAATGGAAAAATGGTGGTGGGATGATACTTAGAAGAATGGCTTCTTGTCAGTCTCCACTAACAAAAATGGGCAACACCAAGTCAGCTACTCCTCAGCATAGTTATGTCCGTCGCAGCCTTCTTCGGTTTCAGGAGGCACAAACAATCGTTATCACCATTATGGTGAAACGCTGAACACCTGCAAATAATTTTCAACGTAGTGGTTAATTGAAAAGCTCTGCGGCATACTTCTTGGAACAAGCCAGTTACCTGTTCCCACGCAAAGAGGAGTATATAGAACCATGGTGGATTTCCAGCTGATGAAGTAAAGCATTATTAAAGGAACGGGATGACCATGGGGATCATCGTTAATTCTCTGAAACAGAATCTGCCCTTTTCACCTGCCAAACACATGCCCACTTCTCCTCTCTGGGGATAATAAAAACTAACCAGCGAGCTGACAGAGGGCCTGACCCCACCCCCCATCCACATCGATCACACACACAAAAAAAAAACCATACCCTCCAGCTACTAATTATAATGCTAACTTGCAAAATTTCCCTGCATTTTAAAACAATGGAAAAATGGTGGTGGCATGATACTTAGAAGAATGGCTTCTTGACAGTCTCCACTAACAAAAATAGGCAACACCAAGTCAGCTACGCATCAGCATAGTTATGTCCGTAGCAGCCTTCTTGGGTTTCAGGAGGCACAAACACACGTTATCACAATTATGGTGAAACGCTGAACACCTGCAAATAATTTTCAACGTAGTGGTTAATTGAAAAGCTCTGCGGCATACTTCTTGGAACAAGCCAGGTACCTGTGCCCACGCATAGAGGAGTATATAGAAACATGGTGGAATCCCAGCTGATGAAGCAAAGGATTCTTAAAGGAATGAGATGACCATGCGGATCCTGTTTAATTCTCTGAAACAGAATCCGCACTTTTCACCTGCCAAACACATGCCCACTACTCTTCTCTGGGGATAATAAAAACAAACCAGCGATCTGACAGAGGGCCTGAACACCCATCCTGACCGACCCCACAAAACAAAAAAGTACCCTCCAGCTACTAATTATAATGCCAATTTGCAAAATTTCCCTGCATTTTTAAACAATGGAGAAATGATGGTGGGATGATTCTTAGAAGAATGGCTTCTTGTCAGTCTCCACTGACAAAAATAGGCAACACCAAGTCAGCTACGCCTCAGCATAGTTATGTCCGTCGCAGCCTTCTTGGGTTTCAGGAGGCACAAACACACGTTATCACAATTATGGTGAAACGCTGAACACCTGCAAATAATTTTCAACGTAGTGGTTAATTGAAAAGCTCTGCGGCATACTTCTTGGAACAAGCCAGGTACCTGTGCCCACGCATAGAGGAGTATATAGAAACATGGTGGAATCCCAGCTGATGAAGCAAAGGATTCTTAAAGGAATGAGATGACCATGCGGATCCTGTTTAATTCTCTGAAACAGAATCCGCACTTTTCACCTGCCAAACACATGCCCACTACTCTTCTCTGGGGATAATAAAAACAAACCAGCGATCTGACAGAGGGCCTGAACACCCATCCTGACCGACCCCACAAAACAAAAAAGTACCCTCCAGCTACTAATTATAATGCCAATTTGCAAAATTTCCCTGCATTTTTAAACAATGGAGAAATGATGGTGGGATGATTCTTAGAAGAATGGCTTCTTGTCAGTCTCCACTGACAAAAATAGGCAACACCAAGTCAGCTACGCCTCAGCATAGTTATGTCCGTCGCAGCCTTCTTGGGTTTCAGGAGGCACAAACACATGTTATCACAATTATGGTGAAACGCTGAACACCTGCAAATAATTTTCAACGTAGTGGGTAATTGAAAAGCTCTGCCGCATACTTCTTGGAACAAGGCAGTTACCTGTTCCCACGCAAAGAGGAGTATAGAGAACCATGGTGGATTTCCAGCTGATGAAGTAAAGGATTATTAAAGGAACGGGATGACCATGGGGATCATCGTTAATTCTCTGAAACAGAATCCGCCCTTTTCACCTGCCAAACACATGCCCACTTCTCCTCTCTGGGGATAATAAAAACTAACCAGCGAACTGACAGAGTGCCTGACCCCCCCCCCATCCACATCGACAACACACACAAAAAAAACCGTACCCTCCAGCTACTAATTATAATGCTAACTTGCAAAATTTCCCTGCATTTTAAAACAATGGAAAAATGGTGGTGGGATCATACTTAGAAGAATGGCTTCTTGACAGTCTCCACTAACAAAAATAGGCAACACCAAGTCAGCTACGCATCAGCATAGTTATGTCCGTAGCAGCCGTCTTGGGTTTCAGGAGGCACAAACACACGTTATCACAATTATGGTGAAACGCTGAACACCTGCAAATAATTTTCAACGTAGTGGTTAATTGAAAAGCTCTGCGGCATACTTCTTGGAACAAGCCAGGTACCTGTGCCCACGCATAGAGGAGTATATAGAAACATGGTGGAATCCCAGCTGATGAAGCAAAGGATTCTTAAAGGAATGAGATGACCATGCGGATCCTGTTTAATTCTCTGAAACAGAATCCGCCCTTTTCACCTGCCAAACACATGCCCACTACTCTTCTCTGGGGATAATAAAAACAAACCAGCGATCTGACAGAGGGCCTGAACACCCATCCTGACCGACCCCACAAAACAAAAAAGTACCCTCCAGCTACTAATTATAAGGCCAATTTGCAAAATTTCCCTGCATTTTTAAACAATGGAGAAATGATGGTGGGATGATTCTTAGAAGAATGGCTTCTTGTCAGTCTCCACTGACAAAAATAGGCAACACCAAGTCAGCTACGCCTCAGCATAGTTATGTCCGTCGCAGCCTTCTTGGGTTTCAGGAGGCACAAACACACGTTATCACAATTATGGTGAAACGCTGAACACCTGCAAATAATTTTCAACGTAGTGGTTAATTGAAAAGCTCTGCGGCATACTTCTTGGAACAAGCCAGGTACCTGTGCCCACGCATAGAGGAGTATATAGAACCATGGTGGAATCCCAGCTGATGAAGCAAAGGATTCTTAAAGGAATGAGATGACCATGCGGATCCTGTTTAATTCTCTGAAACAGAATCCGCACTTTTCACCTGCCAAACACATGCCCACTACTCTTCTCTGGGGATAATAAAAACAAACCAGCGATCTGACAGAGGGCCTGAACACCCATCCTGACCGACCCGACAAAACAAAAAAGTACCCTCCAGCTACTAATTATAAGGCCAATTTGCAAAATTTCCCTGCATTTTTAAACAATGGAGAAATGATGGTGGGATGATTCTTAGAAGAATGGCTTCTTGTCAGTCTCCACTGACAAAAATAGGCAACACCAAGTCAGCTACGCCTCAGCATAGTTATGTCCGTCGCAGCCTTCTTGGGTTTCAGGAGGCACAAACACACGTTATCACAATTATGGTGAAACGCTGAACACCTGCAAATAATTTTCAACGTAGTGGTTAATTGAAAAGCTCTGCGGCATACTTCTTGGAACAAGCCAGGTACCTGTGCCCACGCATAGAGGAGTATATAGAAACATGGTGGAATCCCAGCTGATGAAGCAAAGGATTCTTAAAGGAATGAGATGACCATGCGGATCCTGTTTAATTCTCTGAAACAGAATCCGCACTTTTCACCTGCCAAACACATGCCCACTACTCTTCTCTGGGGATAATAAAAACAAACCAGCGATCTGACAGAGGGCCTGAACACCCATCCTGACCGACCCCACAAAACAAAAAAGTACCCTCCAGCTACTAATTATAATGCCAATTTGCAAAATTTCCCTGCATTTTTAAACAATGGAGAAATGATGGTGGGATGATTCTTAGAAGAATGGCTTCTTGTCAGTCTCCACTGACAAAAATAGGCAACACCAAGTCAGCTACGCCTCAGCATAGTTATGTCCGTCGCAGCCTTCTTGGGTTTCAGGAGGCACAAACACATGTTATCACAATTATGGTGAAACGCTGAACACCTGCAAATAATTTTCAACGTAGTGGGTAATTGAAAAGCTCTGCGGCATACTTCTTGGAACAAAGCAGTTACCTGTTCCCACGCAAAGGGGAGTATATAGAACCATGGTGGATTTCCAGCTGATGAAGTAAAGGATTATTAAAGGAACGGGATGACCATGGGGATCATCGTTAATTCTCTGAAACAGAATCCGCCCTTTTCACCTGCCAAACACATGCCCACTTCTCCTCTCTGGGGATAATAAAAACTAACCAGCGAACTGACAGAGGGCCTGACTCCCCCCCCATCCACATCGACAACACACACAAAAAAAACCGTACCCTCCAGCTGCTAATTATAATGCTAACTTGCAAAATTTCCCTGCATTTTAAAACAATGGAAAAATGGTGGTGGGATTATACTTAGAAGAATGGCTTCTTGTCTGTCTCCACTAACAAAAATAGGCAACACCAAGTCAGCTACTCCTCAGCATAGTTATGTCCGTCGCAGCCTTCTTGGGTTTCAGCAGGCACATACAAACGTTATGAAAATTATGGTGAAACGCTGAACACCTGCAAATAATTTTCAACGTACTGGTTAATTTGAAAACTCTCCAGCATACTTCTTGGAACAAGCCAGGTACCTGTGCCCACGCATAGAGGAGTGTATAGAAACATGGTGGAATCCCAGCTGTTGAAGCAAAGGATTCTTAAAGGAATGAGATGACCATGCGGATCCTGTTTAATTCTCTGAAACAGAATCCGCACTTTTCACCTGCCAAACACATGCCCACTACTCTTCTCTGGGGATAATAAAAATAAACCAGCGTTCTGACAGAGGGCCTGAACACCCATCCTGACCGACCCCTCAAAACAAAAAAGTACCCTCCAGCTACTAATTATAATGCCAATTTTGCAAAATTTCCCTGCATTTTTAAACAATGGAGAAATGATGGTGGGATGATACTTAGAAGAATGGCTTCTTGTCAGTCTCCACTGACAAAAATAGGCAACACCAAGTCAGCTACGCCTCAGCATAGTTATGTCCGTAGCAGCCATATTTGGTTTCAGTAGGCACATACACACGTTATCACAATTATGGTGAAACGCTGAAAACCTGCAAAGGATTTTCAACATACTGGTTAATTGAAAAGCTCTGAGGCATACTTCTTGGAACTAGCCAGTTTCCTGTGCCCACGCAAGAGAAGTATATAGATCCATGGTGGATTCCCAGCTCATGAAGCAAAGGATTCTTAAAGGAACGGGATTACCAAGCGGATACTGTTTAATTCTCTGAAACAGATCCCCAGTTTTCACCTGCAATACTAATACCCACTTCTCCTCTCTGGGGATAATAAAAACAAACCAGCGAACTGACAGAGGGCCTGACCAACCCATCCACACCGACCCAACAGGAAAAAAAAAAAAAAAAAAAAAAAAAAAACACCGTAGCCTCCAGCTACTAATTATAATGCTAACTTGCAAACTTTCCTGCATTTTTAAACAATGGAAAAATGGTGGTGAGATGATACTTACAAGAATGGATTCTTGTCAGTCTCCACTAACAAAAATAGGCAAAACCAAGTCAGCTACGCCACAGCATAGTTATGTCCGTCGCAGCCTTCTTGGGTTTCAGGAGGCACAAACAAACGTTATCACAATTATGGTGAAACGCTGAACACCTGCAAATAATTTTCAACGTACTGGTTAATGGAAAAGCTCTGCGGCATACTTCTTGGAACAAGCCAGTTACCTGTTCCCACGCAAAGAAGAGTATAGAGAACCATGGTGGATTTCCAGCTGATGAAGTAAAGGATTATTAAAGGAACGGGATGACCATGGGGATCATCGTTAATTCTCTGAAACAGAATCCGCCCTTTTCACCTGCCAAACACATGCCCACTTCTCCTCTCTGGGGATAATAAAAACTAACCAGCGAACTGACAGAGGGCCTGACCCCACCATCCACATCGACCACACAAAAAAAAGAAAAAACCGTACGCTCCAGCTAGTAATTATAATGCTAACTTGCAAAATTTCCCTGTATTTTAAAACAATGGAAAAATGGTGGTGGGATGATACTTAGAAGAATGGCTTCTTGTCAGTCTCCACTAACAAAAATAGGCAACACCAAGTCAGCTACTCCTCAGCATAGTTATGTCCGTCGCTGCCTTCTTGGGTTTCAGGAAGCACAAACACACGTTATCACAATTATGGTGAAACGCTGAACACCTGCAAATAATTTTCAACGTAGTGGTTAATTGAAAAGCTCTGCGGCATACTTCTTGGAACAAGCCAGTTACCTGTTCCCACGCAAAGAGGAGTATATAGAAAAATGGTGGATTTCCAGCTGATGAAGTAAAGGATTATTAAAGGAACGGGATGACCATGGGGATCATCTTTAATTCTCTGAAACAGAATCTGCCCTTCTCACCTGCCAAACACATGCCCACTTCTCCTCTCTGGGAATAATAAAAACTAACCAGCGAACTGACAGAGGGCCTGACCCCCACCATCCACATCGACCACACACACAATAAAAAACGTACCCTCCAGCTACTAATTATAATGCTAACTTGCAAAATTTCCCTGCATTTTAAATCCATGGAAAAATGGTGGTGGGATAATACTTAGAAGAATGTCTTCTTGTCTGTTTCCACTAACAAAAATAGGCAACACCAAGTCAGCTACTCCTCAGCATAGTTATGTCCGTCGCAGCCTTCTTGGGTTTCAGGAGGGACATACAAACGTTATCAAAATTATGGTGAAACGCTGAAAACCTGCAAATAATTTTCAACGTACTGGTTAATTTGAAAACTCTCCAGCATAATTCTTGGAACAAGCCAGGTACCTGTGCCCACGCATAGAGGAGTATATAGAAACATGGTGGAATCCCAGCTGATGAAGGAAAGGATTCTTAAAGGAATGAGATGACCATGCGGATCCTGTTTAATTCTCTGAAACAGAATCCGCACTTTTCACCTGCCAAACACATGCCCACTACTCTTCTCTGGGGATAATAAAAACAAACCAGCGATCTGACAGAGGGCCTGAACACCCATCCTGACTGACCCCACAAAACAAAAAGGTACCCTCCAGCTACTAATTATAATGCCAATTTGCAAAATTTCCCTGCATTTTTAAACAATGGAGAAATGATGGTGGGATGATACTTAGAAGAATGGCTTCTTGTCAGTCTCCACTGACAAAAATAGGCAACACCAAGTCAGCTACGCCTCAGCATAGTTATGTCCGACGCAGCCTTCTTGGGTTTCAGGGGGAACAAACACACGTTATCACAATTATGGTGAAACGCTGAACACCTGCAAGTAATTTTCAACGTAGTGGTTAATTGAAAAGCTCTGTGGCATACTTCTTGGAACAAGCCAGTTACCTGTTCCCACACAAAGATGAGTATAGAGAACCATGGTGGATTTCCAGCTGATCAAGTAAAGGATTATTAAAGGAACGGGATGACCATGGGGATCATCGTTAATTCTCTGAAACAGAATCCGCCCTTTTCACCTGCCAAACACATGCCCACTTCTCCTCTCTGGGGATAATAAAAACTAAACAGCGAACTGACAGAGGGCCTGACCCCCCCATCCACATCGACCACACACACAAAAAAAAAAAACCGTACCCTCCAGCTACTAATTATAATGCTAACTTGCAAAATTTCCCTGCATTTTAAAACAATGGAAAAATGGTGGTGGGATGATACTTAGAAGAATGGCTTCTTGTCAGTCTCCACTAACAAAAATAGGCAACACCAAGTCAGCTACTCCTCAGCATAGTTATGTCCGTCGCAGCCTTCTTGGGTTTCAGGAGACACAAACACACGTTATCATAATTATGGTGAAACGCTGAACACCTGCAAATAATGTTCAATGTACTGGTTAATTGAAAAGCTCTGCGGCATACTTCTTGGAACAAGCCAGTTACCTGTTCCCACGCAAAGAGCAGTATATAGAACCATGGTGGATTTCCAGCTGATGAAGTAAAGGATTATTAAAGGAACGGGATGACCATGGAGATCATCGTTAATTCTCTGAAACAGAATCCGCCCTTTTCACCTGCCAAACACATGCCCACTACTCTTCTCTGGGGATAATAAAAACAAACCAGCGATCTGACAGAGGGCCTGAACATCCATCCTGACCGACCCCACAAAACAAAAAAGTACCCTCCAGCTACTAATTATAATGCCAATTTGCAAACTTTCCCTGCATTTTTAAACAATGGAGAAATGATGGTGGGATGACACTTAGAAGAATGGCTTCTTGTCAGTCTCCACTGACAAAAATAGGCAACACCAAGTCAGCTACGCCTCAGCACAGTTATGTCCGTAGCAGCCATATTTGGTTTCAGTAGGCACATACACACGTTATCACAATTGGTGAAACGCTGAAAACCTGCAAAGGATTTTCAACATACTGGTTAATTGAAAAGCTCTGAGGCATACTTCTTCGAAAAAGCCAGTTACCTGTTCCCACGCAAAGAGGAGTATATAGAACCATGGTGGATTTCCAGCTGATGAAGTAAAGGATTATTAAAGGAATGGGATGACCATGGGGATCATCGTTAATTCTCTGAAACAGAATCCGCCCTTTTCACCTGCCAAACACATGCCCACTTCTCCTCTCTGGGGATAATAAAAACTAACCAGCGAACTGACAGAGGGCCTGACCCCCCCATCCACATCGACCACCCCCAAAAAAAAAACCGTACCCTCCAGCTACTAATTATAATGCTAACTTGCAAAATTTCCCTGCACTTTAAAACAATGGAAAAATGGTGGTGGGATGATACTTAGAAGAATGGCTTCTTGTCAGTCTCCACTAACAAAAATAGGCAACACCAAGTCAGCTACTCCTCAGCATAGTTATGTCCGTCGCAGCCTTCTTGGGTTTCAGGAGGCACAAACACACGTTATCACAATTATGGTGAAACACTGAACACCTGCAAATAATTTTCAACGTAGTGGTTAATTGAAAAGCTCTGCGGCATACTTCTTGGAACAAGCCAGTTACATGTTCCCACGCAAAGAGGAGTATATAGAACCATGGTGGATTTCCAGCTGATCAAGTAAAGGATTATTAAAGGAACGGGATGACCATGGGGATCATCGTTAATTCTCTGAAACAGAATCCGCCCTTTTCACCTGCCAAACACATGCCCACTTCTCCTCTCTGGGGATAATAAAAATTAACCAGTGAACTGACAGAGGGCCTGACCCCCACCATCCACATAGACCACACAAAAAAAAAAAACCGTACCCTCCAGCTACTAATTATAATGCTAACTTGCAAAATTTCCCTGCATTTTAAAACAATGGAAAAATGGTGGTGGGATGATACTTAGAAGAATGGCTTCTTGTCTGTCTCCACTAACAAAAATAGGCAACACCAAGTCAGCTACTCCTCAGCATAGTTATGTCCGTCGCACCCTTCTTGGGTTTCAGGAGGGACATACAAACGTTATCAAAATTATGGTGAAACGCTGAACACCTGCAAATAATTTTCAACGTACTGGTTAATTTGAAAACTCTCCAGCATACTTCTTGGAACAAGGCAGGTACCTGTGCCCACGCATAGAGGAGTATATAGAAACATGGTGGAATCCCAGCTGATGAAGCAAAGGATTCTTAAAGGAATGAGATGACCATGCGGATCCTGTTTATTTCTCTGAAACAGAATCCGCACTTTTCACCTGCCAAACACATGCCCACTACTCTTCTCTGGGGATAATAAAAACTAACCAGCGAACTGACAGAGGGCCTGACCCCCCCATCCACATCGACAACACACAAAAAGAAAAACCGAACCCTCCAGCTACTAATTATAATGCTAACTTGCAAAATTTCCCTGCATTTTAAAACAATGGAAAAATGGTGGTGGGATGATACTTAGAAGAATGGCTTCCTGTCAGTCTCCACTAACGAAAAAAGGCGACACCAAGTCAGCTACTCCTCAGCATAGTTATGTCCGTCGCAGCCTTCTTGGGTTTCAGGAGACACAAACACACGTTATCACAATTATGGTGAAACGCTGAACACCTGCAAATAATTTTCAACGTAGTGGTTAATTGAAAAGCTCTGCGGCATACTTCTTGGAACAAGCCAGTTACCTGTTCCCAAGCAAAGAGGAGTATATAGAACCATGGTGGATTTCCAGCTGATGAAGTAAAGGATTATTAAAGGAACGGGATGACCATGGGGATCATCGTTAATTCTCTGAAACAGTATCCGCCCTTTTCACCTGCCAAACACATGCCTACTTCTCCTCTCTGGGGATAATAAAAACTAACCAGCGAACTGACAGAGGGCGTGACCCCCCCATCCACATCGAACACACACACAAAAAAAAAACGTACCCTCCAGCTACTAATTATAATGCTAACTTGCAAAATTTCCCTGCATTTTAAAACAATGGAAAAATGGTGGTGGGATGATACTTAGAAGAATGGCTTCTTGTCAGTCTCCACTAACAAAAATAGGCAACACCAAGTCAGCTACTCCTCAGCATAGTTATGTCCGTCGCAGCCTTCTTGGGTTTCAGGAGGCACAAACAAAGGTTCTCACAATTATGGTGAAACGCTGAACACCTGCAAATAATTTTCAACGTAGTGGTTAATTGAAAAGCTCTGCGGCATACTTCTTGGAACAAGCCAGTTACCTGTTCCCACGCAAAGAGGAGTATATAGAACCATGCTGGATTTCCAGCTGATGAAGTAAAGGATTATTAAAGGAATGGGATGACCATGGGGATCATCGTTAATTCTCTGAAACAGAATCCGCCCTTTTCACCTGCCAAACACATGCCCACTTCTCCTCTCTGGGGATAATAAAAACTAACCAGCGAACTGACAGAGGGCCTGACACCCCCATCCACATCGACCACCCCCCAAAAAAAAACCGTACCCTCCAGCTACTAATTATAATGCTAACTTGCAAAATTTCCCTGCACTTTAAAACAATGGAAAAATGGTGGTGGGATGATACTTAGAAGAATGGCTTCTTGTCAGTCTCCACTAACGAAAATAGGCAACACCAAGTCAGCTACTCCTCAGCATAGTTATGTCCGACACAGCCTTCTTGGGTTTCAGGATGCACAAACACACGTTATCACAATTATGGTGAAACGCTGAACACCTGGAAATAATTTTCAACGTAGTGGTTAATTGAAAAGCTCTGCGGCATACTTCTTGGAACAAGCCAGTTACCTGTTCCCACGCAAAGAGGAGTATAGAGAACCATGGTGGATTTCCAGCTGATCAAGTAAAGGATTATTAAAGGAACGGGATGACCATGGGGATCATCGTTAATTCTCTGAAACAGAATCCGCCCTTTTCACCTGCCAAACACATGCCCACTTCTCCTCTCTGGGGATAATAAAAACTAACCAGTGAACTGACAGAGGGCCTGACCCCCACCATCCACATAGACCACACAAAAAAAAAAACCGTACCCTCCAGCTACTAATTATAATGCTAACTTGCAAAATTTCCCTGCATTTTAAAACAATGGAAAAATGGTGGTGGGATCATACTTAGAAGAATGGCTTCTTGTCTGTCTCCACTAACAAAAATAGGCAACACCAAGTCAGCTACTCCTCAGCATAGTTATGTCCGTCGCAGCCTTCTTGGGTTTCAGAAGGGACATACAAACGTTATCAAAATTATGGTGAAACGCTGAACACCTGAAAATAATTTTCATCGTACTGGTTAATTTGAAAACTCTCCAGCATACTTCTTGGAACAAGCCAGGTACCTGTGCCCACGCATAGAGGAGTATATAGAAACATGGTGGAATCCCAGCTGATGAAGCAAAGGATTCTTAAAGGAATGAGATGACCATGCGGATCATGTTTAATTCTCTGAAACAGAATCCGCACTTTTCACCTGCCAAACACATGCCCACTACTCTTCTCTGGGGATAATAAAAACAAACCAGCGATCTGACAGAGGGCCTGAACACCCATCCTGATCGACCCCACAAAACAAAAAAGTACCCTCCAGCTACTAATTATAATGGCAATTTGCAAAATTTCCCTGCATTTTTAAACAATGGAGAAATGATGGTGGGATGATACTTAGAAGAATGGCTTCTTGTCAGTCTCCACTGACAAAAATAGGCAACACCAAGTCAGCTACGCCTCAGCATAGTTATGTCCGTAGCAGCCATATTTGGTTTCAGTAGGCACATACACACGTTATCACAATTATGGTGAAACGCTGAAAACCTGCAAAGGATTTTCAACATACTGGGTAATTGAAAAGCTCTGAGGCATACTTCTTGGAACAAGCCAGTTTCCTGTGCCCACGCATAGAGAAGTATATAGAACCATGGTGGATTCCCAGCTCATGAAGCAAAGGATTCTTAAAGGAACGGGTTTACCATGCGAATCCTGTTTAATTCTCTGAAACAGATCCGCAGTTTTCACCTGCCATACTAATACCCACTTCTCCTCTCTGGGAATAATAAAAACAAACCAGCGAACTGACACAGGGCCAGACCAACACATCCACACCGACCCAACAGGAAAAAAAAAAAAAAAAACACCGTAGCCTCCAGCTACTAATTATAATGCTAACTTGCAAAACATTCCTGCCTTTTTTAACAATGGAAAAATGATGGTGAGATGATACTTAGAAGAATGGATTCTTGTCAGTCTCCACTAACAAAAATAGGCAAAACCAAGTCAGCTACGCCTCAGCATAGTTATGTCCGTCGCAGGCTTCTTGGGTTTCAGGAGGCACAAACAAACGTTATCACAATTATGGTGAAACGCTGAACACCTGCAAATAATTTTCAACGTAGTGGTTAATTGAAAAGCTCTGCGGCATACTTTTTGGAACAAGCCAGTTACCTGTTCCCACGCAAAGAGGAGTATATAGGACCATGGTGGATTTCCACCTGATGAAGTAAAGTATTATTAAAGGAACGGGATGACCATGGGGATCATCGTTAATTCTCTGAAACAGAATCCGCCCTTTTCACCTGCCAAACACATGCCCACTTCTCCTCTCTGGGGATAATAAAAACTAACCAGCGAACTGACAGAGGGCCTGACCCCCACCATCCACATCGACCACACAAAAAAAAAAACCGTACCCTCCAGCTACTAATTACAATGCTAACTTGCAAAATTTCCCTGCATTTTAAAACAATGGAAAAATGGTGGTGGTATGATACTTAGAAGAATGGCTTCTTGTCAGTCTCCACTAACAAAAATAGGCAACACCAAGTCAGCTACTCCTCAGCATAGGTATGTCCATCGCAGCCTTCTTGGGTTTCAGGAGGCACAAACAAACGTTATCACAATTATGGTGAAACGCTGAACACCTGCAAATAATTTTCAACGTAGTGGTTAATTGACAAGCTCTGCGGCACACTTCTTGGAACAAGCCAGTTACCTGTTCCCACGCAAAGAGGAGTATATAGAACCATGGTGGATTTCCAGCTGATGAAGTAAAGGATTATTAAAGGAACGGGATGACCATGGGGATCTTCGTTAATTCTCTGCAACAGAATCCGCCCTTTTCACCTGCCAAACACATGCCCAATTCTCCTCTCTGGGGATAATAAAAACTAACCAGCGAACTGACAGAGGGCCTGACCCCCCCATCCACATCGACCACACACACAAAAAAATACCGAACATTCCAGCTACTAATCATAATGCTAACTTGCAAAATTTCCCTGCATTTTAAAACAATGGAAAAATGGTGGTGGGATGATACTTAGAAGAATGGCTTCTTGTCAGTCTCCACTAACAAAAATAGGCAACACCAAGTCAGCTACGCCTCAGCATAGTTTTGTCCGTCGCAGCCTTCTTGGGTTTCAGGAGGCACAAACACACGTTATCACAATTATGGTGAAACGCTGAACACCTGCAAATAATTTTCAACGTAGTGGTTAATTGAAAAGCTCTGCGGCATACTTCTTGGAACAAAGCAGTTATCTGTTCCCACAAAAAGAGGAGTATATAGAACCATGGTGGATTTCGAGCTCATGCAGTAAAGGATTATTAAAGGAACGGGATGACCATGGGGATCATCGTTAATTCTCTGAAACAGAATCCGCCCTTTTCACCTGCCAAACACATGCCCACTTCTCCTCTCTGGGGATAATAAAAACTAACCAGTGAACTGACAGAGGGCCTGACCCCCCCATCCACATCGAACACACACACAAAAAAACCGTACCCTCCAGCTACTAATTATAATGCTAACTTGCAAAATTTCCCTGCATGTTAAAACAATGGAAAAATGGTGGTGGGATGATACTTAGAAGAATGGCTTCTTGTCAGTCTCCACTGACAAAAATAGGCAACACCAAGTCAGCTACGCCTCAGCATAGTTATGTCCGTAGCAGCCATATTTGGTTTCAGTAGGCACATACACACGTTATGACAATTATGGTGAAACGCTGAAAACCTGCAAAGGATTGTCAACATACTGGTTCATTGAAAAGCTCTGAGGCACACTTCTTGGAACTAGCCAGTTTCCTGTGCCCACGCATAGAAAAGTATATAGAACCATGGTGGATTCCCAGCTCATGAAGCAAAGGATTGTTAAAGGAACGGGATTACCATGCGGATCCTGTTTAATTCTCTGAAACAGATCCGCAGTTTTCACCTGCCATACTAATACCCACTTCTCCTCTCTGGGGATAATAAAAACCAACCGGGGAACTGACAGAGGGCCTGACCAACACATCCACACCGAACCCACAGGATAAAAAAAAAAAAAACACCGTAGCCTCCAGCTACTAATTATAATGCTAACTTGCAAAATTTCCCTGCATTTTAAAACAATGGAAAAATGGTGGTGGGATGATACTTAGAAGA
Source organism: Eulemur rufifrons (assembly GCF_041146395.1). Taxonomy (NCBI): domain Eukaryota; kingdom Metazoa; phylum Chordata; class Mammalia; order Primates; family Lemuridae; genus Eulemur; species Eulemur rufifrons. The sequence goes on from NC_091001.1 coordinate 4,553,597, forward strand.
ATGGCTTCTTGTCAGTCTCCACTAACAAAAATAGGCAACACCAAGTCAGCTACTCCTCAGCATAGTTATGTCCGTCGCAGCCTTCTAGGGTTTCAGGAGGCACAAACAAAGTTTCTCACAAATATGGTAAAACGCTGAACACCTGCAAATAATTTTCAACGTAGTGGTTAATTGAAAAGCTCTGCGGCATACTTCTTGGAACAAGCCAGTTACCTGTTCCCACGCAAAGAGGAGTATATAGAACCATGGTGGATTTCCAGCTGATCAAGTAAAGGATTATTAAAGGAACGGGATGACCATGGGGATCATCGTTAATTCTCTGAAACAGAATCCGCCCTTTTCACCTGCCAAACACATGCCCACTTCTCCTCTCTGGGGATAATAAAAATTAACCAGTGAACTGACAGAGGGCCTGACCCCCACCATCCACATAGACCACACAAAAAAAAAAACCGTACCCTCCAGCTACTAATTATAATGCTAACTTGCAAAATTTCCCTGCATTTTAAAACAATGGAAAAATGGTGGTGGGATCATACTTAGAAGAATGGCTTCTTGTCTGTCTCCACTAACAAAAATAGGCAACACCAAGTCAGCTACTCCTCAGCATAGTTATGTCCGTCGCAGCCTTCTTGGGTTTCAGGAGGGACATACAAACGTTATCAAAATTATGGTGAAACGCTGAACACCTGCAAATAATTTTCAACGTACTGGTTAATTTGAAAACTCTCCAGCATACTTCTTGGAACAAGGCAGGTACCTGTGCCCACGCATAGAGGAGTATATAGAAACATGGTGGAATCCCAGCTGATGAAGCAAAGGATTCTTAAAGGAATGAGATGACCATGCGGATCATGTTTATTTCTCTGAAACAGAATCCGCCCTTTTCACCTGCCAAACACATGCCCACTACTCTTCTCTGGGGATAATAAAAACTAACCAGGGAACTGACAGAGGGCCTGACCCCCCCATCCACATCAACAACACACAAAAAGAAAAACCGAACCCTCCAGCTACTAATTATAATGCTAACTTGCAAAATTTCCCTGCATTTTAAAACAATGGAAAAATGGTGGTGGGATGATATTTAGAAGAATGGCTTCCTGTCAGTCTCCACTAACGAAAAAAGGCGACACCAAGTCAGCTACTCCTCAGCATAGTTATGTCCGTCGCAGCCTTCTTGGGTTTCAGGAGACACAAACACACGTTATCACAATTATGGTGAAACGCTGAACACCTGCAAATAATTTTCAACGTAGTGGTTAATTGAAAAGCTCTGCGGCATACTTCTTGGTACAAGCCAGTTACCTGTTCCCAAGCAAAGAGGAGTATATAGAACCATGGTGGATTTCCAGCTGATGAAGTAAAGGATTATTAAAGGAACGGGATGACCATGGGGATCATCGTTAATTCTCTGAAACAGAATCCGCCCTTTTCACCTGCCAAACACATGCCTACTTCTCCTCTCTGGGGATAATAAAAACTAACCAGCGAACTGACAGAGGGCGTGACCCCCCCATCCACATCGAACACACACACAAAAAAAAACCGTACCCTCCAGCTACTAATTATAATGCTAACTTGCAAATTTCCCTGCATTTTAAAACAATGGAAAAATGGTGGTGGGATGATACTTAGAAGAATGGCTTCTTGTCAGTCTCCACTAACAAAAATAGGCAACACCAAGTCAGCTACTCCTCAGCATAGTTATGTCCGTCGCAGCCTTCTTGGGTTTCAGGAGGCACAAACAAAGGTTCTCACAATTATGGTGAAACGCTGAACACCTGCAAATAATTTTCAACGTAGTGGTTAATTGAAAAGCTCTGCGGCATACTTCTTGGAACAAGCCAGTTACCTGTTCCCACGCAAAGAGGAGTATATAGAACCATGGTGGATTTCCAGCTGATGAAGTAAAGGATTATTAAAGGAATCGGATGACCATGGGGATCATCGTTAATTCTCTGAAACAGAATCCGCCCTTTTCACCTGCCAAACACATGCCCACTTCTCCTCTCTGGGGATAATAAAAACTAACCAGCGAACTGACAGAGGGCCTGACACCCCCATCCACATCGACCACCCCCAAAAAAAAAACCGTACCCTCCAGCTACTAATTATAATGCTAACTTGCAAAATTTCCCTGCACTTTAAAACAATGGAAAAATGGTGGTGGGATGATACTTAGAAGAATGGCTTCTTGTCAGTCTCCACTAACAAAAATAGGCAACACCAAGTCAGCTACGCCTCAGCATAGTTTTGTCCGTCGCAGCCTTCTTGGGTTTCAGGAGGCACAAACACACGTTATCACAATTATGGTGAAACGCTGAACACCTGCAAATAATTTTCAACGTAGTGGTTAATTGCAAAGCTCTGCGGCATACTTCTTGGAACAAACCAGTTATCTGTTCCCACAAAAAGAGGAGTATATAGAACCATGGTGGATTTCCAGCTCATGCAGTAAAGGATTATTAAAGGAACGGGATGACCATGGGGATCATCGTTAATTCTCTGAAACAGAATCCGCCCTTTTCACCTGCCAAACACATGCCCACTTCTCCTCTCTGGGGATAATAAAAACTAACCAGTGAACTGACAGAGGGCCTGACCCCCCCATCCACATCGAACACACACACAAAAAAACCGTACCCTCCAGCTACTAATTATAATGCTAACTTGCAAAATTTCCCTGCATGTTAAAACAATGGAACAATGGTATTGGGATGATACTTAGAAGAATGGCTTCTTGTCAGTCTCCACTATCAAAAATAGGCAACACCAAGTCAGCTACTCCTCAGCATAGTTATGTCCGTCGCAGCCTTCTTGGGTTTCAGGAGGCACAAACACACGTTATCACAATTATGGTGAAACGCTGAACACCTGCAAATAATTTTCAACGTAGTGGTTAATTGAAAAGCTCTGCGGCATACTTCTTGGAACATGCCAGTTACCTGTTCCCACGCAAAGAGTAGTATATAGAACCATGGTGGATTTCCAGCTGATGAAGTAAAGGATTATGAAAGGAACGGGATGACCATGGGGATCATCGTTAATTCTCTGAAACAGAATCCGCCCTTTTCACCTGCCAAACACATGCCCACTTCTCCTATCTGGGGATAATAAAAACTAACCGGCCAACTGACAGAGGGCCTGTCCCCCCCACATCCACATCAAACACACAAAAAAAAAAAACCGTACCCTCCAGGTACTAATTATAATGCTAACTTGCAAAATTTCCCTGCATTTTAAAGCAATGGAAAAATGGTGGTGTGATGATACTTAGAAGAATGGCTTCTTGTCAGTCTCCACTGACAAAAATAGGCAACACCAAGTCAGCTACGCCTCAGCATAGTTATGTCCGTAGCAGCCATATTTGGTTTCAGTAGGCACATACACACGTTATCACAATTATGGTGAAACGCTGAAAACCTGCAAAGGATTGTCAACATACTGGTTCATTGAAAAGCTCTGAGGCACACTTCTTGGAACTAGCCAGTTTCCTGTGCCCACGCATAGAAAAGTATATAGAACCATGGTGGATTCCCAGCTCATGAAGCAAAGGATTGTTAAAGGAACGGGATTACCATGCGGATCCTGTTTAATTCTCTGAAACAGATCCGCAGTTTTCACCTGCCATACTAATACCCACTTCTCCTCTCTGGGGATAATAAAAACCAACCGGGGAACTGACAGAGGGCCTGACCAACACATCCACACCGAACCCACAGGATAAAAAAAAAAAAAACACCGTAGCCTCCAGCTACTAATTATAATGCTAACTTGCAAAATTTCCCTGCATTTTAAAACAATGGAAAAATGGTGGTGGGATGATACTTAGAAGAATGGCTTCTTGTCAGTCTCCACTAACAAAAATAGGCAACACCAAGTCAGCTACTCCTCAGCATAGTTATGTCCGTCGCAGCCTTCTAGGGTTTCAGGAGGCACAAACAAAGTTTCTCACAAATATGGTAAAACGCTGAACACCTGCAAATAATTTTCAACGTAGTGGTTAATTGAAAAGCTCTGCGGCATACTTCTTGGAACAAGCCAGTTACCTGTTACCACGCAAAGAGGAGTACATAGAACCATGGTGGATTTCCAGCTGATGAAGTAAAGGATTATTAAAGGAACGGGATGACCATGGGGATCATCGTTAATTCTCTGAAACAGAATCCGCCCTTTTCACCTGCCAAACACATGGCCACTTCTCCTCTCTGGGGATAATAAAAACTAACCAGCGAACTGACAGTGGGCCTGACCCCCCCCATCCACATAGACCACACACAAAAAAAAAAACCGTACCCTCCAGCTACTAATTATAATGCTAACTTGCAAAATTTCCCTGCATTTTAAAACAATGGAAAAATGGTGGTGGGATGATACTTAGAAGAATGGCTTCTTGTCTGTCTCCACAAACAAAAATAGGCAGCACCAAGTCAGCTACTCCTCAGCATAGTTATGTCCGTCGCAGCCTTCTTGGGTTTCAGGAGGGACATACAAACGTTATCAAAATTATGGTGAAACGCTGAACACCTGAAAATAATTTTCAACGTACTGGTTAATTTGAAAACTCTCCAGCATAATTCTTGGAACAAGCCAGGTACCTGTGCCAACGCATAGAGGAGTATATAGAAACATGGTGGAATCCCAGCTGATGAAGCAAAGGATTCTTAAAGGAATGAGATGACCATGCGGATCCTGTTAGTTCTCTGAAACAGAATCCGCACTTTTCACCTGCCAAACACATGCCCACTGCTCTTCTCTGGGGATAATAAAAACAAACTAGCGATCTGACAGAGGGCCTGAACACCCATCCTGACCGACCCCACAAAACAAAAAAGTACCCTCCAGCTACTAATTATAATGCCAATTTGCAAAATTTCCCTGCATTTTTAAACAATGGAGAAATGATGGTGGGATGATACTTAGAAGAATGGCTTCTTGTCAGTCTCCACTGACAAAAATAGGCAACACCAAGTCAGCTACGCCTCAGCATAGTTATGTCCGTAGCAGCCATATTTGGATTCAGTAGGCACATACACACGTTATCACAATTATGGTGAAACGCTGAAAACCTGCAAAGGATTGTCAACATACTGGTTAATTGAAAAGCTCTGAGGCATACTTCTTGGAACTAGCCAGTTTCCTGTGCCCACGCGTGGACAAGTATATAGAACCATGGTGGATTCCCAGCTCATGAAGCAAAACATTGTTAAAGGAACTGGATTACCATGCGGATCATGTTTAATTCTCTGAAACAGATCCGCAGTTTTCACCTGCCATACTAATACCCACTTCTCCTCTCTGGGGATAATAAAAACCAACCGGGGAACTGACAGAGGGCCTGACCAACACATCCACACCGACCCCACAGGAAAAAAAAAAAAAAAACACCGTAGCCTCCAGCTACTAATTATAATGCTAACTTGCAAAATTTTCCTGCATTTTTAAACAATGGAAAAATGATGGTGAGACGATACTTACAAGAATGGATTCTTGTCAGTCTCCACTAACAAAAATAGGCAAAACCAAGTCAGCTACGCCTCAGCATAGTTATGTCCATCGCAGCCTTCTTGGGTTTCAGGACGCACAATCAAAGGTTCTCACAATTATGGTGAAACGCTGAACACCTGCAAATAATTTTCAACGTACTGGTTAATTGAAAAGCTCTGCGGAATACTTCTTGGAACAAGCCAGTTACCTGTTCCCACGCAAAGAGGAGTATAGAGAACCATCGTGGATTTCCAGCTGATGAAGTAAAGGATTATTAAAGGAACGGGATGACCATGGGGATCATCGTTAATTCTCTGAAACAGAATCCGCCCTATTCACCTGCCAAACACATGCCCACTTCTCCTCTCTGGGGATAATAAAAACTAACCAGCGAACTGACAGAGGGCCTGACCCCCACCATCCACATCGACCACACACAAAAAAAAAAACCGTACCCTCCAGCTACTAATTATAATGCTAACTTGCAAAATTTCCCTGCATTTTAAAACAATGGAAAAATGGTGGTGGGATCATACTTAGAAGAATGGCTTCTTGTCTGTCTCCACTAACACAAATAGGCAACACCAAGTCAGCTACTCCTCAGCATAGTTATGTCCGTCGCAGCCATCTTGGTTTTCAGGAGGGACATACAAACGTTATCAAAATTATGGTGAAACGCTGAAAACCTGCAAATAATTTTCAACGTACTGGTTAATTTGAAAACTCTCCAGCATAATTCTTGGAACAAGCCAGGTACCTGTGCCCACGCATAGAAGAGTATAAAGAAACATGGTGGAATCCCAGCTGATGAAGCAAAGGATTCTTAAAGGAATGAGATGACCAAGCGGATCCTGTTTAATTCTCTGAAACAGAATCCGCACTTTTGACCTGCCAAACACATGCCCACTACTCTTCTCTGTGGATAATAAAAACAAACCAGCGATCTGACAGAGGGCCTGAACACCCATCCTGACCGACCCCACAAAACAAAAAAGTACCCTCCAGCTACTAATTATAATGCCAATTTGCAATATTTCCCTGCATTTTTAAACAATGGAGAAATGATGGTGGGATGATACTTAGAAGAATGGCTTCTTGTCAGTCTCCACTGACAAAAATAGGCAACACCAAGTCAGCTACGCCTCAGCATAGTTATGTCCGTAGCAGCCATATTTGGTTTCAGTAGGCACATACACACGTTATCACAATTATGGTGAAACGCTGAACACCTTCAAATAATTTTCAACGTAGTGGTTAATTGAAAAGCTCTGCGGCATACTTCTTGGAACTAGCCAGTTTCCTGTGCCCACGCATAGACAAGTATATAGAACCATGGTGGATTCCCAGCTCATGAAGCAAAGGATAGTTAAAGTAACGGGATTACCATGCGGATCCTGTTTAATTCTCTGAAACAGATCCGCAGTTTTCACCTGCCATACTAATACCCACTTCTCCTCTCTGGGGATAATAAAAACCAACCGGGGAACTGACAGAGGGCCTGACCAACACATCCACACCGACCCCACAGGAAAAAAAAAACAAAAAACACCGTAGCCTCCAGCTACTAATTATAATGCTAACTTGCAAAATTTCCCTGCATTTTAAAACAATGGAAAAATGGTGGTGGGATGATACTTAGAAGAATGGCTTCTTGTCAGTCTCCACTAACAAAAATAGGCAACACCAAGTCAGCTACTCCTCAGCATAGTTATGTCCGTCGCAGCCTTCTAGGGTTTCAGGAGGCACAAACAAAGGTTCTCACAATTATGGTAAAACGCTGAACACCTGCAAATAATTTTCAACGTAGTGGTTAATTGAAAAGCTCTGCGGCATACTTCTTGGAACAAGCCAGTTACCTGTTCCCACGCAAAGAGGAGTATATAGAACCATGGTGGATTTCCAGCTGATGAAGTAAAGGATTATTAAAGGAACGGGATGACCATGGGGATCATCGTTAATTCTCTGAAACAGAATCCACCCTTTTCACCTGCCAAACACATGCCCACTTCTCCTCTCTGGGGATAATAAAAACTAACCAGCGAACTGACAGTGGGCCTGACCCCCCCCATCCGCATCGACCACACACAAAAAAAAAAACCGTACCCTCCAGCTACTAATTATAATGCTAACTTGCAAAATTTCCCTGCATTTTAAAACAATGGAAAAATGGTGGTGGGATCATACTTAGAAGAATGGCTTCTTGTCTGTCTCCACTAACAAAAATAGGCAACACCAAGTCAGCTACTCCTCAGCATAGTTATGTCCATCGCAGCCTTCTTGGCTTTCAGGAGGAACATACAAACGTTATCAAAATTATGGTGAAACGCTGAACACCTGAAAATAATTTTCAACGTACTCGTTAATTTGAAAACTCTCCAGCATAATTCTTGGAACAAGCCAGGTACCTGTGCCCACGCATAGAGGAGTATATAGAAACATGGTGGAATCCCAGCTGATGAAGCAAAGGATTCTTAAAGGAATGAGATGACCATGCGGATCCTGTTTAATTCTCTGAAACAGAATCCGCACTTTTCACCTGCCAAACACATGCCCACTACTCTTCTCTGGGGATAATAAAAACAAACCAGCGATCTGACAGAGGGCCTGAACACCCATCCTGACCGACCCCACAAAACAAAAAAGTACCCTCCAGCTACTAATTATAATGCCAATTTGCAAAATTTCCCTGCATTTTTAAACAATGGAGAAATGATGGTGGGATGATACTTAGAAGAATGGCTTCTTGTCAGTCTCCACTGACAAAAATAGGCAACACCAAGTCAGCTACGCCTCAGCATAGTTATGTCCGTAGCAGCCATATTTGGATTCAGTAGGCACATACACACGTTATCACAATTATGGTGAAACGCTGAAAACCTGCAAAGGATTGTCAACATACTGGTTAATTGAAAAGCTCTGAGGCATACTTCTTGGAACTAGCCAGTTTCCTGTGCCCACGCGTGGACAAGTATATAGAACCATGGTGGATTCCTAGCTCATGAAGCAAAGCATTGTTAAAGGAACTGGATTACCATGCGGATCCTGTTTAATTCTCTGAAACACATCCGCAGTTTTCACCTGCCATACTAATACCCACTTCTCCTCTCTGGGGATAATAAAAACCAACCGGGGAACTGACAGAGGGCCTGACCAACACATCCACACCGACCCCACAGGAAAAAAAAAACAAAAAACACCGTAGCCTCCAGCTACTAATTATAATGCTAACTTGCAAAATTTTCCTGCATTTTTAAACAATGGAAAAATGATGGTGAGATGATACTTACAAGAATGGATTCTTGTCAGTCTCCACTAACAAAAATAGGCAAAACCAAGTCAGCTACGCCTCAGCATAGTTATGTCCATCGCAGCCTTCTTGGGTTTCAGGACGCACAAACAAAGGTTCTCACAATTATGGTGAAACGCTGAACACCTGCAAATAATTTTCAACGTAGTGGTTAATTGAAAAGCTCTGCGGCATACTTCTTGGAACAAGCCAGTTACCTGTTACATCGCAAAGAGGAGTATATAGAACCATGGTGGATTTCCAGCTGATGAAGTAAAGGATTATTAAAGGAAGGGGATGACCTGGGGATCATCGTTAATTCTCTGAAACAGAATCCGCCCTTTTCACCTGCCAAACACATGCCCACTTCTCCTCTCTGGGGATAATAAAAACCAACCAGCGAACTGACAGAGGGCCTGACCCTCACCATCCACATCGACCACACAAAAAAAAAAAACCGTACCCTCCAGCTACTAATTATAATGCTAACTTGCAAAATTTCCCTGCATTTTAAAACAATGGAAAAATGGTGGTGGATGATACTTAGAAGAATGGCTTCTTGTCAGTCTCCACTAACAAAAATAGGCAACACCAAGTCAGCTACTCCTCAGCATAGTTATGTCCCTCGCAGCCTTCTAGGATTTCAGGAGGCACAAACAAAGGTTCTCACAATTATGGTAAAACGCTGAACACCTGCAAATAATTTTCAACGTAGTGGTTAATTGAAAAGCTCTGCGGCATACTTCTTGGAACAAGGCAGTTACCTGTTCCCACTCAAAGAGGAGTATAGAGAACCATGGTGGATTTCCAGCTGATGAAGTAAAGGATTATTAAAGGAACGGGATGACCATGGGGATCATCGTTAATTCTCTGAAACAAAATCCGCCCTTTTCACCTGCCAAACACATGCCCACTTCTCCTCTCTGGGGATAATAAAAACTAACCAGCGAACTGACAGAGGGCCTGACCCCCCCATCCACATCGACCACACACACAAAAAAAAAACCGTACCCTCCAGCTACTAATTATAATGCTAACTTGCAAAATTTCCCTGCATTTTAAAACAATGGAAAAATGGTGGTGGGATGATACTTAGAAGAATAGCTTCTTGTCAGTCTCCACTGACAAAAATAGGCAACACCAAGTCAGCTACTCCTCAGCATAGTTATGTCCGTCGCAGCCTTCTTGGATTTCAGGAGGGACATACAAACGTTATAAAAATTATGGTGAAATGCTGAAAACCTGCAAATTATTTTCAACGTACTGGTTAATTTGAAAACTCTCCAGCATAATTCTTGGAACAAGCCAGGTACCTGTGCCCACGCATAGAGGAGTATATAGAAACATGGTGGAATCCCAGCTCATGAAGCAAAGGATTCTTAAAGGAACGGGATTACCATGCGGATCCTGTTTAATTCTCTGAAACAGATCCGCAGTTTTCCCCGGCCATACTAATACCCACTTCTCCTCTCTGGGGATAATAAAAACCAACCAGGGAACTGACAGAGGGGCTGACCAACACGTCCACACCGACTCCACAGGAAAAAAAAAAAAAAAAAACACCGTAGCCTCAAGCTACTAATTATAATGCTAACTTGCAAAATTTTCCTGCATTTTTAAACAATGGAAAAATGATGGTGAGATGATACTTACAAGAATGGATTCTTGTCAGTCTCCACTAACAAAAATAGGCAAAACCAAGTCAGCTTCGCCTCAGCATAGTTATGTCCGTCACAGCCTTCTTGGGTTTCAGGAGGCACAAACAAACATTATCACAATTATGGTGAAACGCTATACACCTGCAAATAATTTTCAACGTACTGGTTAATTGAAAAGCTCTGCGGAATACTTCTTGGAACAAGCCAGTTACCTGTTCCCACGCAAAGAGGAGTATATAGAACCATGGTGGATTTCCATCTGATGAAGTAAAGGATTATTAAAGAACGGGATGACCATGGGGATCATCGTTAATTCTCTGAAACAGAATCCACCCTTTTCACCTGCCAAACACATGCCCACTTCTCCTCTCTGGGGATAATAAAAACTAACCAGCGAACTGACAGAGGGCCTGACCCCCACCATCCACATCGACCACACAAAAAAAAAAACCGTACCCTCCAGCTACTAATTATAATGCTAACTTGCAAAATTTCCCTGCATTTTAAAACAATGGAAAAATGGTGGTGGGATCATACTTAGAAGAATGGCTTCTTGTCAGTCTCCACTAACAAAAATAGGCAACACAAAGTAAGCTACTTCTCAGCATAGTTATGTCCGTCGCAGCCTTCTTGGGTTTCAGGAGGGACATACAAACGTTATCAAAATTATGGTGAAACGCTGAAAACCTGCAAATAATTTTCAACGTACTGGTTAATTTGAAAACTCTCCAGCATAATTCTTGGAACAAGCCAGGTACCTGTGCCCACGCATAGAGGAGTATATAGAAACATGATGGAATCCCAGCTGATGAAGCAAAGGATTCTTAAAGGAATGAGATGACCATGCGGATCCTGTTTAATTCTCTGAAACAGAATCCGCACTTTTCACCTGCCAAACACATGCCCACTACTCTTCTCTGTGGATAATAAAAACAAACCAGCGATCTGACAGAGGGCCTGAACACCCATCCTGACCGACCCCACAAAACAAAAAAGTACCCTCCAGCTACTAATTATAATGCCAATTTGCAAAATTTCCCTGCATTTTTAAACAATGGAGAAATGATGGTGGGATGATACTTAGAAGAATGGCTTCTTGTCAGTCTCCACTGACAAAAATAGGCAACACCAAGTCAGCTACTCCTCAGCATAGTTATGTCCGTAGCAGCCATATTGGGTTTCAGTAGGCACATACACACGTTATCACAATTATGGTGAAACGCTGAAAACCTGCAAAGGATTGTCAACATACTGGTTAATTGAAAAGCTCTGCCGCATACTTCTTGGAACTAGCCAGTTTCCTGTGCCCACGCATAGATAAGTGTATAGAACCATGGTGGATTCCCTGCTCATGAAGCAAAGGATTCTTAAAGGAACGGGATTACCATACGGATCCTGTTTAATTCTCTGAAACAGATCCGCAGTTTTCACCTGCCATACTAATACCCACTTCTCCTCTCTGGGGATAACAAAAACCAACCGGGGAACTGACAGAGGGCCTGTCCAACACATCCACTCCGACCCCACAAGAAAAAAAAAAAACAAAAAACACCGTAGCCTCCAGCTACTAATTATAATGCTAACTTGCAAAATTTTCCTGCATTTTTAAACAATGGAAAAATGATGGTGAGATGATACTTAGAAGAATGGCTTCTTGTCAGTCTCCACTAACAAAAATAGGCAAAACCAAGTCAGCTACGCCTCAGCATAGTTATGTCCGTTGCAGCCTTCTTGGGTTTCTGGAGGCACAAACAAACGTTATCACAATTATGGTGAAACGCTGAACACCTGCAAATAATTTTCAACGTACTGGTTAATTGAAAAGCTCTGCGGCATACTTCTTGGTACAAGCCAGTTACCTGTACCCACGCAAAGAGGAGTATAGAGAACCATGGTGGATTTCCAGCTGATGAAGTAAAGGATTATTAAAGGAACTGGATGACCATGGGGATCATCGTTAATTCTCTGAAACAGAATCCGCCCTTTTCACCTGCCAAACACATGCCCACTTCTCCTCTCTGGGGATAATAAAAACCAACCGGGGAACTGACAGAGGGCCTGACCAACACATCCACACCGAACACACAGGATAAAAAAAAAAAAAAAACACCGTAGCCTCCAGCTACTAATTATAATGCTAACTTGCAAAATTTTCCTGCATTTTTAAACAATGCAAAAATGATGGTGAGATGATACTTACAAGAATGGATTCTTGTCAGTCTCCACTAACAAAAATAGGCAACACCAAGTCAGCTACTCCTCAGCATAGTTATGTCCGTCGCAGCCCTCTTGGGTTTCAGGAGGAAAAAACACACGTTATCACAATTATGGTGAAACGCTGAACACCTTCAAATAATTTTCAACGTAGTGGTTAATTGAAAAGCTCTGCGGCATACTTCTTGGAACAAGCCAGTGACTGTTCCCACGCAAAGAGGAGTATATAGAACCATGGTGGATTTCCAGCTGATGAAGTAAAGGATTATTAAAGGAACGGGATGACCATGGGGATCATCGTTAATTCTCTGAAACAGAATCCGCCCTTTTCACCTGCCAAACACATGCCCACTTCTCCTCTCTGGGGATAATAAAAACTAACCAGCGAACTGACAGAGGGCCTCACCCCCCCGATCCACATCGACCACACACACAAAAAAAAACCGTACCCTCCAGCTACTAATTATAATGCTAAATTGCAAAATTTCCCTGCATTTTAAAACAGTGGAAAAATGGTGGTGGGATCATACTTAGAAGAATGGCTTCTTGTCTGTCTCCACTAACAAAAATAGGCAACACCAAGTCAGCTACTCCTCAGCATACTTATGCCCTCGCAGCCTTCTTGGGTTTCAGGAGGGACATACAAACGTTATCAAAATTATGGTGAAACGCTGAAAACCTGCAAATAATTTTCAACGTACTGGTTAAATTGAAAACTCTCCAGCATAATTCTTGGTACAAGCCAGGTACCTGTGCCCACGCATAGAGGAGTATATAGAAACATGGTGGAATCCCAGCTGATGAAGCAAAGGATTCTTAAAGGAATGAGATGACCATGCGGATCCTGTTTAATGCTCTGAAACAGAATCCGCACTTTTCACCTGCCAAACACATGCCCACTACTCTTCTCTGGGGATAATAAAAACAAACCAGCGATCTTACAGAGGGCCTGAACACCCATCCTGACCGACCCCACAAAACAAAAAAGTACCCTCCAGCTACTAATTATAATGCCAATTTGCAAAATTTCCCTGCATTTTTAAACAATGGAGAAATGATGGTGGGATCATACTTAGAAGAATGGCTTCTTGTCAGTCTCCACTGACAAAAATAGGCAACACCAAGTCAGCTACGCCTCAGCATAGTTATGTCCGTAGCAGCCATATTTGGTTTCAGTAGGCACATACACACGTTATCACAATTATGGTAAACGCTGAAAACCTGCAAAGGATTTTCAACATAGTGGTTAATTGAAAAGCTCTGAGGCATACTTCTTGGAACAAGCCAGTTACCTGTTCCCACGCAAAGAGGAGTATATAGAACCATGGTGGATTTCCATCTGATGAAGTAAAGGATTATTAAAGGAACGGGATGACCATGGGGATCATCGTTAATTCTCTGAAACAGAATCCACCCTTTTCACCTGCCAAACACATGCCCACTTCTCCTCTCTGGGGATAATAAAAACTAACCAGCGAACTGACAGAGGGCCTGACCCCCACCATCCACATCGACCACACAAAAAAAAAAACCGTACCCTCCAGCTACTAATTATAATGCTAACTTGCAAAATTTCCCTGCATTTTAAAACAATGGAAAAATGGTGGTGGGATCATACTTAGAAGAATGGCTTCTTGTCAGTCTCCACTAACAAAAATAGGCAACACAAAGTAAGCTACTTCTCAGCATAGTTATGTCCGTCGCAGCCTTCTTGGGTTTCAGGAGGGACATACAAACGTTATCAAAATTATGGTGAAACGCTGAAAACCTGCAAATAATTTTCAACGTACTGGTTAATTTGAAAACTCTCCAGCATAATTCTTGGAACAAGCCAGGTACCTGTGCCCACGCATAGAGGAGTATATAGAAACATGGTGGAATCCCAGCTGATGAAGCAAAGGATTCTTAAAGGAATGAGATGACCATGCGGATCCTGTTTAATGCTCTGAAACAGAATCCGCACTTTTCACCTGCCAAACACATGCCCACTACTCTTCTCTGTGGATAATAAAAACAAACCAGCGATCTGACAGAGGGCCTGAACACCCATCCTGACCGACCCCACAAAACAAAAAAGTACCCTCCAGCTACTAATTATAATGCCAATTTGCAAAATTTCCCTGCATTTTTAAACAATGGAGAAATGATGGTGGGATGATACTTAGAAGAATGGCTTCTTGTCAGTCTCCACTGACAAAAATAGGCAACACCAAGTCAGCTACTCCTCAGCATAGTTATGTCCGTAGCAGCCATATTGGGTTTCAGTAGGCACATACACACGTTATCACAATTATGGTGAAACGCTGAAAACCTGCAAAGGATTGTCAACATACTGGTTAATTGAAAAGCTCTGCCGCATACTTCTTGGAACTAGCCAGTTTCCTGTGCCCACGCATAGATAAGTGTATAGAACCATGGTGGATTCCCTGCTCATGAAGCAAAGGATTCTTAAAGGAACGGGATTACCATACGGATCCTGTTTAATTCTCTGAAACAGATCCGCAGTTTTCACCTGCCATACTAATACCCACTTCTCCTCTCTGGGGATAACAAAAACCAACCGGGGAACTGACAGAGGGCCTGTCCAACACATCCACTCCGACCCCACAAGAAACAAAAAAAAAAAAAAACACCGTAGCCTCCAGCTACTAATTATAATGCTAACTTGCAAAATTTTCCTGCATTTTTAAACAATGGAAAAATGATGGTGAGATGATACTTAGAAGAATGGCTTCTTGTCAGTCTCCACTAACAAAAATAGGCAAAACCAAGTCAGCTACGCCTCAGCATAGTTATGTCCGTTGCAGCCTTCTTGGGTTTCTGGAGGCACAAACAAACGTTATCACAATTATGGTGAAACGCTGAACACCTGCAAATAATTTTCAACGTACTGGTTAATTGAAAAGCTCTGCGGCATACTTCTTGGTACAAGCCAGTTACCTGTACCCACGCAAAGAGGAGTATAGAGAACCATGGTGGATTTCCAGCTGATGAAGTAAAGGATTATTAAAGGAACTGGATGACCATGGGGATCATCGTTAATTCTCTGAAACAGAATCCGCCCTTTTCACCTGCCAAACACATGCCCACTTCTCCTCTCTGGGGATAATAAAAACCAACCGGGGAACTGACAGAGGGCCTTACCAACACATCCACACCGAACACACAGGATAAAAAAAAAAAAAAAACACCGTAGCCTCCAGCTACTAATTATAATGCTAACTTGCAAAATTTTCCTGCATTTTTAAACAATGCAAAAATGATGGTGAGATGATACTTACAAGAATGGATTCTTGTCAGTCTCCACTAACAAAAATAGGCAACACCAAGTCAGCTACTCCTCAGCATAGTTATGTCCGTCGCAGCCCTCTTGGGTTTCAGGAGGAAAAAACACACGTTATCACAATTATGGTGAAACGCTGAACACCTTCAAATAATTTTCAACGTAGTGGTTAATTGAAAAGCTCTGCGGCATACTTCTTGGAACAAGCCAGTGACTGTTCCCACGCAAAGAGGAGTATATAGAACCATGGTGGATTTCCAGCTGATGAAGTAAAGGATTATTAAAGGAACGGGATGACCATGGGGATCATCGTTAATTCTCTGAAACAGAATCCGCCCTTTTCACCTGCCAAACACATGCCCACTTCTCCTCTCTGGGGATAATAAAAACTAACCAGCGAACTGACAGAGGGCCTCACCCCCCCGATCCACATCGACCACACACACAAAAAAAAACCGTACCCTCCAGCTACTAATTATAATGCTAAATTGCAAAATTTCCCTGCATTTTAAAACAGTGGAAAAATGGTGGTGGGATCATACTTAGAAGAATGGCTTCTTGTCTGTCTCCACTAACAAAAATAGGCAACACCAAGTCAGCTACTCCTCAGCATACTTATGCCCTCGCAGCCTTCTTGGGTTTCAGGAGGGACATACAAACGTTATCAAAATTATGGTGAAACGCTGAAAACCTGCAAATAATTTTCAACGTACTGGTTAAATTGAAAACTCTCCAGCATAATTCTTGGTACAAGCCAGGTACCTGTGCCCACGCATAGAGGAGTATATAGAAACATGGTGGAATCCCAGCTGATGAAGCAAAGGATTCTTAAAGGAATGAGATGACCATGCGGATCCTGTTTAATGCTCTGAAACAGAATCCGCCCTTTTCACCTGCCAAACACATGCCCACTTCTCCTCTCTGGGGATAATAAAAACTAACCAGCGAACTGACAGAGGGCCTCACCCCCCCGATCCACATCGACCACACACACAAAAAAAAAACCGTACCCTCCAGCTACTAATTATAATGCTAAATTGCAAAATTTCCCTGCATTTTAAAACAGTGGAAAAATGGTGGTGGGATCATACTTAGAAGAATGGCTTCTTGTCTGTCTCCACTAAAAAAAATAGGCAACACCAAGTCAGCTACTCCTCAGCATACTTATGCCCTCACAGCCTTCTTGGGTTTCAGGAGGGACATACAAACGTTATCAAAATTATGGTGAAACGCTGGAAACCTGCAAATAATTTTCAACGTACTGGTTAATTTGAAAACTCTCCAGCATAATTCTTGGAACAAGCCAGGTACCTGTGCCCACGCATAGAGGAGTATATAGAAACATGGTGGAATCCCAGCTGATGAAGCAAAGGATTCTTAAAGGAATGAGATGACCATGCGGATCCTGTTTAATGCTCTGAAACAGAATCCGCACTTTTCACCTGCCAAACACATGCCCACTACTCTTCTCTGGGGATAATAAAAACAAACCAGCGATCTTACAGAGGGCCTGAACACCCATCCTGACCGACCCCACAAAACAAAAAAGTACCCTCCAGCTACTAATTATAATGCCAATTTGCAAAATTTCCCTGCATTTTTAAACAATGGAGAAATGATGGTGGGATCATACTTAGAAGAATGGCTTCTTGTCAGTCTCCACTGACAAAAATAGGCAACACCAAGTCAGCTACGCCTCAGCATAGTTATGTCCGTAGCAGCCATATTTGGTTTCAGTAGGCACATACACACGTTATCACAATTATGGTGAAACGCTGAAAACCTGCAAAGGATTTTCAACATACTGGTTAATTGAAAAGCTCTGAGGCATACTTCTTGGAACAAGCCAGTTACCTGTTCCCACGCAAAGAGGAGTATATAGAACCATGGTGGATTCCCAGCTCATGAAGCAAAGGATTCTTAAAGGAACGGGATTACCATGCGGATCCTGTTTAATTCTCTGAAACAGATCCGCAGTTTTCACCTGCCATACTAATACCCACTTCTCCTCTCTGGGGATAATAAAAACAAACCAGCGAACTGACAGAGGGCCTGACCAACACATCCACACCGACCCCACAGGAAAAAAAAAAAAAAAAACACCGTAGCCTCCAGCTACTAATTATAATGCTAACTTGCAAAATTTACCTGCATTTTTAAACAATGGAAAAATAATGGTGAGATGATACTTACAAGAATTTATTCTTGTCAGACTCCACTAACAAAAATAGGCAAAACCAAGTCAGCTACGCCTCAGCATAGTTATGTTCGTCGCAGCCTTCTTGGGTTTCAGGAGGCACAAACAAAGGGTCTCACAATTATGGTGAAACGCTGACCACCTGCAAATAATTTTTAACGTACTGGTTAATTGAAAAGCTCTGCGGCATACTTCTTGGAACAAGCCAGTTACCTGTTCCCACGCAAAGAGGAGTATATAGAACCATGGTGGATTTCCAGCTGATGAAGTAAAGGATTATTAAAGGAACGGGATGACCATGGTGATCATCGTTAATTCTCTGAAACAGAATCCGCCCTTTTCACCTGCCAAACACATGCCCACTTCTCCTCTCTGGGGATAACAAAAACTAACCAGGGAACTGACAGAGGGCCTGACCCCCCCATCCACATCGACCTCACACACAAAAAAGAAAAACCGTACCCTCCAGCTACTAATTATAATGCTAACTTGCAAAATTTCCCTGCATTTTAAAAAAATGAAAAATGGTGGTGGGATGATACTTAGAAGAATGGCTTCTTGTCAGTCTCCACTAACAAAAATAGGCAACACCAAGTCAGCTACTCCTCAGCATAGCTATGTCCGTCGCAGCCTTCTTGGGTTTCAGGAGGCACAAACAAACGTTATCACAATTATGGTGAAACGCTGAACACCTGCATATAATTTTCAACGTAGTGGTTAATTGAAAAGCTCTGCGGCATACTTCTTGGAACAAGGCAGTTACCTGTTCCCACGCAAAAGGAGTATAGAGAACCATGGTTGATTTCCAGCTGATGAAGTAAAGGATTTTTAAAGGAACGGGATGACCATGGGGATCATCGTTAATTCTCTGAAACAGAATCCGCCCTTTTCACCTGCCAAACACATGCCCACTTCTCCTCTCTGGGGATAATAAAAACTAACCAGCGAACTGACAGAGGGCCTGACCCCCCCCATCCACATCGACCACACACACAAAAAAAAACCCGTACCCTCCAGCTACTAATTATAATGCTAACTTGCAAAATTTCCCTCATTTTAAAACAATGGAAAATGGTGGTGGGATCATACTTAGAAGAATGGCTTCTTGTCAGTCTCCACTAACAAAAATAGGCAACACCAAGTAAGCTACTCCTCAGCATAGTTATGTCCATCGCAGCCTTCTTGCGTTTTAGGAGGGACATACAAACGTTATCAAAATTATGGTGAAACGCTGAAAACCTGCAAATAATTTTCAACGTACTGGTTAATTTGAAAACTCTCCAGCATAATTCTTGGAACAAGCCAGGTACCTGTGCCCACGCATAGAGGAGTATATAGAAACATGGTGGAATCCCAGCTGATGAAGCAAAGAATTCTTAAAGGAATGAGATGACCATTCGGATCCTGTTTAATTCTCTGAAACAGAATCCCCCTTTTTCACCTGCCAAACACATGCCCACTTCTCCTCTCTGGGGATAATAATAATTAACCAGCGAACTGACAGAGGGCCTGACCCCCCCATCCACCTCGACCACACACACAAAAAAAAAAAACCGTACCCTCCAGCTACTAATTATAATGCTAACTTGCAAAATTTCCTACATTTTAAAACAATGGAAAAATGGTGGTGGGATCATACTTAGAAAAATTGTTTCTTGTCTGTCTCCCCTAACAAAAATAGGCAACACCAAGTCAGCTACTCCTCAGCATAGTTATGTCCATCGCAGTCTTCTTGGGTTTCAGGAGGCACAAACACACGTTATCACAATTAAGGTGAAACGCTGAACACCTGCAAATAATGTTCAACGTACTGCTTAATTGAAAAGCTCTGTGGCATACTTCTTGGAACAAGCCAGTTACCTGTTCCCACGCAAACAGGAGTATATAGAACCATGGTGGATTTCCAGCTGATGAAGTAAAGGATTATTAAAGGAACGGGATGACCATGGGGATCATCGTTAATTCTCTGAAACAGAATCCGCCCTTTTCACCTGCCAAACACATGCCCACTTCTCCTCTCTGGGGATAATAAAAACTAACCAGCGAACTTACAGAGGGCCTGACCCCCCCAACCACATCGACCACACAAAAAAAAAAACCGTACCCTCCAGCTACTAATTATAATGCTAACTTGCAAAATTTCCCTGCATTTTAAAACAGTGGAAAAATGGTGGTGGGATCATACTTAGAAGAATGGCTTCTTGTCTGTCTCCACTAATAAAAATAGGCAACACCAAGTCAGCTACTCCTCAGCATACTTATGCCCTCGCAGCCTTCTTGGGTTTCAGGAGGGACATACAAACGTTATCAAAATTATGGTGAAACGTTGAAAACCTGCAAATAATTTTCAACGTACTGGTTAATTTGAAAACTCTCCAGCATAATTCTTGGTACAAGCCAGGTACCTGTGCCCACGCATAGAGGAGTATATAGAAACATGGTGGAATCCCAGCTGATGAAGCAAAGGATTCTTAAAGGAATGAGATGACCATGCGGATCCTGTTTAATTCTCTGAAACAGAATCCGCACTTTTCACCTGCCAAACACATGCCCACTACTCTTCTCTGTGGATAATAAAAACAAACCAGCGATCTTACAGAGGGCCTGAACACCCATCCTGACCGACCCCACAAAACAAAAAAGTACCCTCCAGCTACTAATTATAATGCCAATTTGCAAAATTTCCCTGCATTTTTAAACAATGGAGAAATGATGGTGGGATGATACTTAGAAGAATGGCTTCTTGTCAGTCTCCACTGACAAAAATAGGCAACACCAAGTCAGCTACGCCTCAGCATAGTTATGTCCGTAGCAGCCATATTTGGTTTCAGTAGGCACATACACACGTTATCACAATTATGGTGAAACGCTGAAAACCTGCAAAGGATTTTCAACATACTGGTTAATTGAAAAGCTCTGAGGCATACTTCTTGGAACAAGCCAGTTACCTGTTCCCACGCAAAGAGGAGTATATAGAACCATGGTGGATTCCCAGCTCATGAAGCAAAGGATTATTAAAGGAACGGGATTACCATGCGGATCCTGTTTAATTCTCTGAAACAGATCCGCAGTTTTCACCTGCCATACTAATACCCACTTCTCCTCTCTGGGGATAATAAAAACAAACCAGCGAACTGACAGAGGGCCTGACCAACACATCCACACCGACCCCACAGGAAAAAAAAAAAAAAACACCGTAGCCTCCAGCTACTAATTATAATGCTAACTTGCAAAATTTATCTGCATTTTTAAACAATGGAAAAATGATGGTGAGATGATACTTACAAGAGTTTATTCTTGTCAGACTCCACTAACAAAAATAATCAAAACCAAGTCAGCTACTCCTCAGCATAGTTATGTCCGTCGCAGCCTTCTTGGGTTTCAGGAGGCACAAACAAAGGGTCTCACAATTATGGTGAAACGCTGACCACCTGCAAATAATTTTCAACGTAGTGGTTAATTGAAAAGCTCTGCGGCATACTTCTTGGAACAAGCCAGTTACCTGTTCCCACGCAAAGAGGAGTATATAGAACCATGGTGGATTTCCAGCTGATGAAGTAAAGGATTATTAAAGGAACGGGATGACCATGGTGATCATCGTTAATTCTCTGAAACAGAATCCGCCCTTTTCACCTGCCAAACACATGCCTACTTCTCCTCTCTGGGGATAACAAAAACTAACCAGCGAACTGACAGAGGGCCTGACCTCCCCATCCACATCGACCTCACACACAAAAAAGAAAAACCGTACCCTCCAGCTACTAAATATAATGCTAACTTGCAAAATTTCCCTGCATTTTAAAACAATGGAAAAATGGTGGTTGGATCATACTTAGAAGAATGGCTTCTTGTCTGTCTCCACTAACAAAAATAGGCAACACCAAGTCAGCTACTCCTCAGCATAGTTATGTCTGTCGCAGCCTTCTTGGGTTTCAAGAGGGACATACAAACGTTATCAAAATTATGGTGAAACGCTGAAAACCTGCAAATAATTTTCAACGTAGTGGTTAATTGAAAAGCTCTGCGACATACTTCTTGGAACAAGCCAGTTACCTGTTCCCACGCAAAGAGGAGTATATAGAAACATGGTGGAATCCCAGCTGATGAAGCAAAGGATTCTTAAAGGAATGAGATGACCATGCGGATCCTGTTTAAGTCTCTGAAACAGAATCCGCACTTTTCACCTGCCAAACACATGCCCACTACTCTTCTCTGGGGATAATAAAAACAAACCAGCGATCTGACAGAGGGCCTGAACACCCATCCTGACCAACCCCACAAAACAAAAAAGTACCCTCCAGCTACTAATTATAATGCCAATTTGCAAAATTTTCCTGCATTTTTTAAACAATGGAGAAATGATGGTGGGAAGATACTTAGAAGAATGGCTTCTTGTCAGTCTCCACTGACAAAAATAGGCAACACCAAGTCAGCTACGCCTCAGCATAGTTATGTCCGTAGCAGCCATATTTGGTTTCAGTAGGCACATACAAACGTTATCACAATTATGGTTAAACGCTGAAAACCTGCAAAGGATTGTCAACATACTGGTTAATTGAAAAGCTCTGAGGCATACTTCTTGGAACTAGCCAGTTTCCTGTGCCCACGGATAGACAAGTATATAGAACCATGGTAGATTCCCAGCTTATGAAGCAAAGGATTCATAAAGGAACGGGATTACCATGCGGATCCTGTTTAATTCTCTGAAACAGATCCGCAGTTTTCACCTGCCATACTAATACCCACTTCTCCTCTCTGGGGATAATAAAAACCAACCGGGGAACTGACAGAGGGCCTGACCAACACATCCACACCGACCCCACTGAAAAAAAAAAAAAAAACACCGTAGCCTCCAGCTACTAATTATAATGCTAACTTGCAAAATTTTCCTGCATTTTTAAACAATGCAAAAATGATGGTGAGATGATACTTACAAGAATGGATTCTTGTCAGTCTCCACTAACAAAAATAGGCAACACCAAGTCAGCTACTCCTCAGCATAGTTATGTGCGTCGCAGCCCTCTTGGCTTTCAGGAGGCACAAACACACGTTATCACAATTATGGTGAAACGCTGAAGACCTTCAAATAATTTTCAACGTAGTGGTTAATTGAAAAGCTCTGCGGCATACTTCTTGGAACAAGCCAGTGACTGTTCCCACGCAAAGAGGAGTATATAGAACCATGGTGGATTTCCAGCTGATGAAGTAAAGGATTATTAAAGGAACGGGATGACCATGGGGATCATCGTTAATTCTCTGAAACAGAATCCGCCCTTTTCACCTGCCAAACACATGCCCACTTCTCCTCTCTGGGGATAATAAAAACTAACCAGCGAACTGACAGAGGGCCTCACCCCCCCGATCCACATCGACCACACACACAAAAAAAAAACCGTACCCTCCAGCTACTAATTATAATGCTAAATTGCAAAATTTCCCTGCATTTTAAAACAGTGGAAAAATGGTGGTGGGATCATACTTAGAAGAATGGCTTCTTGTCTGTCTCCACTAAAAAAAATAGGCAACACCAAGTCAGCTACTCCTCAGCATACTTATGCCCTCGCAGCCTTCTTGGGTTTCAGGAGGGACATACAAACGTTATCAAAATTATGGTGAAACGCTGGAAACCTGCAAATAATTTTCAACGTACTGGTTAATTTGAAAACTCTCCAGCATAATTCTTGGAACAAGCCAGGTACCTGTGCCCACGCATAGAGGAGTATATAGAAACATGGTGGAATCCCAGCTGATGAAGCAAAGGATTCTTAAAGGAATGAGATGACCATGCGGATCCTGTTTAATGCTCTGAAACAGAATCCGCACTTTTCACCTGCCAAACACATGCCCACTACTCTTCTCTGGGGATAATAAAAACAAACCAGCGATCTTACAGAGGGCCTGAACACCCATCCTGACCGACCCCACAAAACAAAAAAGTACCCTCCAGCTACTAATTATAATGCCAATTTGCAAAATTTCCCTGCATTTTTAAACAATGGAGAAATGATGGTGGGTTCATACTTAGAACAATGGCTTCTTGTCAGTCTCCACTGACAAAAATAGGCAACACCAAGTCAGCTACGCCTCAGCATAGTTATGTCCGTAGCAGCCATATTTGGTTTCAGTAGGCACATACACACGTTATCACAATTATGGTGAAACGCTGAAAACCTGCAAAGGATTTTCAACATACTGGTTAATTGAAAAGCTCTGAGGCATACTTCTTGGAACAAGCCAGTTACCTGTTCCCACGCAAAGAGGAGTATATAGAACCATGGTGGATTCCCAGCTCATGAAGCAAAGGATTCTTAAAGGAACGGGATTACCATGCGGATCCTGTTTAATTCTCTGAAACAGATCCGCAGTTTTCACCTGCCATACTAATACACACTTCTCCTCTCTGGGGATAATAAAAACAAACCAGCGAACTGACAGAGGGCCTGACCAACACATCCACACCGACCCCACAGGAAAAAAAAAAAAAAAAACACCGTAGCCTCCAGCTACTAATTATAATGCTAACTTGCAAAATTTACCTGCATTTTTAAACAATGGAAAAATAATGGTGAGATGATACTTACAAGAATTTATTCTTGTCAGACTCCACTAACAAAAATAGGCAAAACCAAGTCAGCTACGCCTCAGCGTAGTTATGTCCGTCGCAGCCTTCTTGGGTTTCAGGAGACACAAACAAAGGGTCTCACAATTATGGTGAAACGCTGACCACCTGCAAATAATTTTCAACGTACTGGTTAATTGTAAAGCTCTGCGGCATACTTCTTGGAACAAGCCAGTTACCTGTTCCCACGCAAAGAGGAGTATAGAGAACCATGGTGGATTTCCAGCTGATGAAGTAAAGGATTATTAAAGGAACGGGATGACCATGGTGATCATCGTTAATTCTCTGAAACAGAATCCGCCCTTTTCACCTGCCAAACACATGCCCACTTCTCCTCTCTGGGGATAACAAAAACTAACCAGCGAACTGACAGAGGGCCTGACCCCCCCATCCACATCGACCTCACACACAAAAAAGAAAAACCGTACCCTCCAGCTACTAATTATAATGCTAACTTGCAAAATTTCCCTGCATTTTAAAACAATGAAAAATGGTGGTGGGATGATACTTAGAATAATGGCTTCTTGTCAGTCTCCACTAACAAAAATAGGCAACACCAAGTCAGCTACTCCTCAGCATAGCTATGTCCGTCGCAGCCTTCTTGGGTTTCAGGAGGCACAAACAAAGGTTCTCACAATGATGGTGAAACGCTGAACAGCTGCAAATAATTTTCAACGTAGTGGTTAATTGAAAAGCTCTGCGGCATACTTCTTGGAACAAGCCAGTTACCTGTTCCCACGCAAAGAGGAGTATAGAGAACCATGGTGGATTTCCAGCTGATGAAGTAAAGGATTATTAAAGGAACGGGATGACCATGGGGATCATCGTTAATTCTCTGAAACAGAATCCGCCCTTTTCCCCTGCCAAACACATGCCCACTTCTCCTCTCTGGGGATAATAAAAACTAACCAGCGAACTGACAGAGGGCCTGACCCCCCCCATCCACATCAACCACACAAAAAAAAAAACCGTACCCTCCAGCTACTAATTATAATGCTAACTTGCAAAATTTCCCTGCATTTTAAAACAATGGAAAAATGGTGGTGGGATGATACTTAGAAGAATGGCTTCTTGTCAGTCTCCACTAACAAAAATAGGCAACACCAAGTAAGCTACTCCTCAGCATAGTTATGACCGTCGCAGCCTTCTTGGGTTTCAGGAGGCACAAACAAAGGTTCTCACAATTATGGTGAAACGCTGAACACCTGCAAATAATTTTCAACGTAGTGCTTAATTGAAAAGCTCTGCGGCATACTTCTTGGAACAAGGCAGTTACCTGTTGCCACGCAAAGAGGAGTATAGAGAACCATGGTGGATTTCCAGCTGATGAAGTAAAGGATTATTAAAGGAAAGGGATGACCATGGGGATCATCGTTAATTCTCTGAAACAGAATCCGCCCTTTTCCCTGCCAAACACATGCCCACTTCTCCTCTCTGGGGATAATAAAAACTAACCAGCGAACTGACAGAGGGTCTGACACCCACCCATCCACATCGACCACACCCACAAAAAAAAACCGTACCCTCCATCTACTAATTATAATGCCAATTTGCAAAATTTCCCTGCATTTTTAAACAATGGAGAAATGATGGTGGGATGATACTTAGAAGAATGGCTTCTTGTCAGTCTCCACTGACAAAAATAGGCAAGACCAAGTCAGCTACGCCTCAGCATAGTTATGTCCGTATCAGCCATATTTGGTTTCAGTAGGCACATACACACGTTATCACAATTATGGTGAAACGCTGAAAACCTGCAAAGGATTGTCAACATACTGGTTAATTGAAAAGCTCTGAGGCATACTTCTTGGAACTAGCCAGTTTCCTGTGCCCACGCATAGACAAGTATATGGAACCATGGTGGATTCCGAGCTCATGAAGCAAAGGATTTTTAAAGGAACGGGATTACCCTGCCGATCCTGTTTAATTCTCTGAAACAGATCCGCAGTTTTCACCTGCCATACTAATACCCACTTCTCCTCTCTGGGGATAATAAAAACCAACCGGGGAACTGACAGAAGGCCTGACCAACACATTCACACCGACACCACAGGAAAAAAAAAAAAAAAAAAACACCGTAGCCTCCAGCTACTAATTATAATGCTAACTTGCAAAATTTTCCTGCATGTTTAAACAATGGAAAAATGATGGTGAGATGATACTTACAAGAATGGATTCTTGTCAGTCTCCATTAACAAAAATAGGCAAAACCAAGTCAGCTACTCCTCAGCATAGTTATGACCGTCGCAGCCTTCTTGGGTTTCAGGAGGCAAAAACAAACGTCATCACAATTATGGTGAAACGCTGAACACCTGCAAATAATTTTCAACGTAGTGGTTAATTGAAAAACTCTGTGGCATACTTCTTGGAACAAGCCAGTTACCTGTTCCCACGCAAAGAAGAGTATATAGAACCATGGTGGATTTCCAGCTGATGAAGTAAAGGATTATTAAAGGAACGGGATGACCATGGGGATCATCGTTAATTCTCTGAAACAGAATCCGCCCTTTTCACCTAACAAACAGATGCCCACTTCTCCTCTCTGGGGATAATAAAAACTAACCAGCGAACTGACAGAGGGCCTGACCACCCCCCCATCCACATCGACCCCACACAAAAAAAAAAACCGTACCCTCCAGCTACTGATTATAATGCTAACTTGGAAAATTTCCCTGCATTTTAAAACAATGGAAAAATGGTGGTGGGATCATACTTAGAAGAATGGCTTCTTGTCAGTCTCCAGAAACAAAAATAGGCAACACCAAGTCAGCTACTCCTCAGCATAGTTATGTCCGTCGCAGCCTTCTTGGGTTTCAGGAGGGACATACAAACGTTATCAAAATTATGGTGAAACGCTGGAAACCTGCAAATAATTTTCAACGTACTGGTTAATTTGAAAACTCTCCAGCATAATTCTTGGAACAAGCCAGGTACCTGTGCCCACGCATAGAGGAGTATATAGAAACATGGTGGAATCCTAGCTGATGAAGCAAAGGATTCTTAAAGGAATGAGATGACCATGCGGATCCTGTTTAATTCTCTGAAACAGAATCCGCACTTTTCACCTGCCAAACACATGCCGACTACTCTTCTCTGGGGATAATAAAAACAAACCAGCGATCTGACAGAGGGCCTGAACACCCATCCTGACCGACCCCACAAAACAAAATAGTATCCTCCAGCTACTAATTATAATGCCAATTTGCAAAATTTCCCTGCATTTTTAAACAACGGAGAAATGATGGTGGGATGATACTTAGAAGAATGGCTTCTTGTCAGTCTCCACTGACAAAAATAGGCAACACCAAGTCAGCTACGCCTCAGCATAGTTATGTCCGTAGCAGCCATATTTGGTTTCAGTAGGCACATACACACGTTATCACAATTATGGTGAAACGCTGAACACCTTCAAATAATTTTCAACGTAGTGGTTAATTGAAAAGCTCTGCGGCATACTTCTTGGAACAAGGCAGTTACCTGTTCCCACGCAAAGAGGAGTATAGAGAACCATGGTGGATTTGCATCTGATGAAGTAAAGGATTATTAAAGGAAAGGGATGTTCATGGGGATAATCGTTAATTCTCTGTAACAGAATCCGCCCTTTTCACCTGCCAAACACATGCCCACTTCTCCTCTGTGGGTATAATAAAAACTAACCAGCGAACTGACAGAGGGCCTGACCCCCCCCATCCACATCGACCACACACACAAAAAAAAAAACCGTACCCTCCAGCTACTAATTTTAATGCTAACTTGCAAAATTTCCCTGCATTTTAAAACAATGGAAAAATGGTGGTGGGATGATACTTAGAAGAATGGCTTCTTGTCAGTCTCCACTAACAAAAATAGGCAACACCAAGTCAGCTACTGCTCAGCATAGCTATGTCCATCGCAGCCTTCTTGGGTTTCAGGAGGCACAAACAAACGTTATCACAATTATGGTGAAAAGCTGAACAACTGCAAATAATTTTCAACGTACTGGTTAATTGAAAAGCTCTGCGGCATACTTCTTGGAACAAGCCAGTTACCTGTTCCCACGCAAAGAGGAGTATATAGAACCATGGTGGTTTTCCAGCTGATGAAGTAAAGGATTATTAAGGGAACGGGATGACCATGGGGATCATCGTTAATTCTCTGAAACAGAATCCGCCCTTTTCACCTCCCAAACACATGCCCACTTCTCCTCTCTGGGGATAGTAAAAACTAACCAGCGAACTGACAGAGGGCCTGACCCCCACCATCCACATCGACCACACGCACAAAAAAAACCGTACCCTCCAGCTACTAATTATAATGCTAACTTGCAAAATTTCCCTGCATTTTAAAACAATGGAAAAATGGTGGTGGGATGATACTTAGAAGAATGGCTTCTTGTCAGTCTCCACTAACAAAAATAGGCAACACCAAGTCAGCTACTCCTCAGCATAGTTATGTCCTTCGCAGCCTTCTTGGGTTTCAGAAGGCACAAACACACGTTATCACAATTATGGTGAAACGCTGAACACCTGCAAATAATTTTCAACGTACTGGTTAATTGAAAAGCTCTGCGGCATACTTCTTGGAACAAGCCAGTTACCTGTTCCCACGCAAACAGGAGTATATAGAACCATGGAGGATTTCCAGCTGATGAAGTAAAGGATTATTAAAGGAACGGGATGACCCTGGGGATCACCGTTAATTCTCTGAAACAGAATCCGCCCTTTTCACCTGCCAAACACTTGCCCACTTCTCCTCTCTGGGGATAATAAAAACTAACCAGTGAACTGACAGAGGGCCTGACCCCCCCCCCATCCACATCGACCACACACACACAAAAAAACCGTACCCTCCAGCTACTAATTTTAATGCTATCTTGCAAAATTTCCCTGCATTTTAAAACAATGGAAAAATGGTGGTGGGATGATACTTAGAAGAATGGCTTCTTGTCAGTCTCCACTAACAAAAATAGGCAACACCAAGTCAGCTACTCCTCAGCATTGTTATGTCCGTCGCAGCCTTCTAGGGTTTCAGGAGGCACAAACAAAGGTTCTCACAATTATGGTGAAACGCTGGACACCTGCAAATAATTTTCAACGTAGTGGTTAATTGAAAAGCTGTGCGGCATACTTCTTGGAAAAAGCCAGTTACCTCTTCCCACGCAAAGAGGATTATATAGAAACATGGTGGATTTCCAGCTGATGAAGTAAAGGATTATTAAAGGAAAGGGATAACCATGGGGATCATCGTTAATTCTCTGAAACAGAATCCGCCCTTTTCACCTGCCAAACACATGCCCACTTCTCCTCTCTGGGGATAATAAAAACTAACGAGCGAACTGACAGAGGGCCTTACCCCCCCCATCCACATCGACCACACACACAAAAAAAAAACCGTACCCTCCAGCTACTAATTATAATGCTAACTTGCAAAATTTCCCTGCATTTTTAAACAATGGAGAAATGATGGTTGGATGATACTTAGAAGAATGGCTTCTTGTCAGTCTCCACTGACAAAAATAGGCAACACCAAGTCAGCTACGCCTCAGCATAGTTATGTCCGTGGCAGCCATATTTGGTTTCAGTAGGCACATACACACGTTATCACAATTATGGTGAAACGCTGAAAACCTGCAAAGGATTGTCAACATACTGGTTCATTGAAAAGCTCTGAGGCATACTTCTTGGAACTAGCCAGTTTCCTGTGCCCACGCATAGACAAGTATATAGAACCATGGTGGATTCCCAGCTCATGAAGCAAAGGATTCTTAAAGGAACAGGATTACCATGCGGATCCTGTTTAATTCTCTGAAACAGATCCGCAGTTTTCACCTGCCATACTAATACCCACTTCTCCTCTCTGGGGATAATAAAAACCAACCGGGGAACTGACAGAGGGCCTGACCAACACATCCACACCGACCCCACAGGAAAAAAACAAAAAAAAACACCGTAGCCTCCAGCTACTAATTATAATGCTAACTTGCAAAATTTTCCTGCATTTTTAAACAATGGAAAAATGACGGTGAGATGATACTTACAAGAATGGATTCTTGTCAGTCTCCACTAACAAAAATAGGCAAAACCAAGTCAGCTACGCCTCAGCGTAGTTATGTCCGTCGCAGCCTTCTTGGGTTTCAGGAGACACAAACAAAGTTTCTCACAATTATGGTGAAACGCTGAACACCTGCAAATAATTTTCAACGTAGTGGTTAATTGAAAAGCTCTGCGGCATACTTCTTGGAACAAGCCAGTTACCTGTTCCCACGCAAAGAGGAGTATATAGAACCATGGTGGATTTCCAGCTGATGAAGTAAAGGATTATTAAAGGAACGGGATGACCATGGGGATCATCGTTAATTCTCTGAAACAGAATCCGCCCTTTTCACCTGCCAAACACATGCCTACTTCTCCTCTCTGGGGATAATAAAAACTATCCAGCGAACTGAGAGAGGGCCTGACCCCCACCATCCACATCGACCACACACAAAAAAAAAACCGTACCCCCCAGCTACTAATTATAATGCTAACTTGCAAAATTTCCCTGCATTTTAAAACAATGGAAAAATGGTGGTGGGATGATACTTATAAGAATAGCTTCTTGTCAGTCTCCACTAACAAAAATAGGCAACACCAAGTCAGCTACTCCTCAGCATAGTTATGTCCGTCGCAGCCTTCTTGGGTTTCAGGAGGCACAAACAAAGGTTCTCACAATTATGGTGAAACGCTGAACACCTGCAAATAATTTTCAACGTAGTGGTTAATTGAAAAGCTCTGCGGCATACTTCTTGGAACAAGGCAGTTACCTGTTCCCACGCAAAGAGGAGTATTGAGAACCATGGTGGATTTCCAGCTGATGAAGTAAAGGATTACTAAAGGAAAGGGATGACCATGGGGATCATCGTTAATTCTCTGAAACAGAATCCGCCCTTTTCACCTGCCAAACACATGCCCACTTCTCCTCTCTGGGGATAATAAAAACTAACCAGCGAACTGACAGAGGGCCTGACCCCCCCCCATCCACATCGACCACACACAAAAAAAAAAAAAACCGTAGCCTCCAGCTACTAATTATAATGCTAACTTGCAATATTTCCCTGCATTTAAAAACAATGGAAAAATGGTGGTGGGATGATACTTAGAAGAATGGCTTCTTGTCAGTCTCCACTAACAAAAATAGGCAAAACCAAGTCAGCTACTCCTCAGCATAGTTATGACCGTCGCAGCCTTCTTGGGTTTCAGGAGGCAAAAACAAACGTCATCACAATTATGGTGAAACGCTGAACACCTGCAAATAATTTTCAACGTAGTGGTTAATTGAAAAACTCTGTGGCATACTTCTTGGAACAAGCCAGTTACCTGTTCCCACGCAAAGAAGAGTATATAGAACCATGGTGGATTTCCAGCTGATGAAGTAAAGGATTATTAAAGGAACGGGATGACCATGGGGATCATCGTTAATTCTCTGAAACAGAATCCGCCCTTTTCACCTGCCAAACAGATGCCCACTTCTCCTCTCTGGGGATAATAAAAACTAACCAGCGAACTGACAGAGGGCCTGACCACCCCCCCATCCACATCGACCCCACACAAAAAAAAAAACCGTACCCTCCAGCTACTGATTATAATGCTAACTTGGAAAATTTCCCTGCATTTTAAAACAATGGAAAAATGGTGGTGGGATCATACTTAGAAGAATGGCTTCTTGTCAGTCTCCAGAAACAAAAATAGGCAACACCAAGTCAGCTACTCCTCAGCATAGTTATGTCCGTCGCAGCATTCTTGGGTTTCAGGAGGGACATACAAACGTTATCAAAATTATGGTGAAACGCTGGAAACCTGCAAATAATTTTCAACGTACTGGTTAATTTGAAAACTCTCCAGCATAATTCTTGGAACAAGCCAGGTACCTGTGCCCACGCATAGAGGAGTATATAGAAACATGGTGGAATCCTAGCTGATGAAGCAAAGGATTCTTAAAGGAATGAGATGACCATGCGGATCCTGTTTAATTCTCTGAAACAGAATCCGCACTTTTCACCTGCCAAACACATGCCGACTACTCTTCTCTGGGGATAATAAAAACAAACCAGCGATCTGACAGAGGGCCTGAACACCCATCCTGACCGACCCCACAAAACAAAATAGTACCCTCCAGCTACTAATTATAATGCCAATTTGCAAAATTTCCCTGCATTTTTAAACAACGGAGAAATGATGGTGGGATGATACTTAGAAGAATGGCTTCTTGTCAGTCTCCACTGACAAAAATAGGCAACACCAAGTCAGCTACGCCTCAGCATAGTTATGTCCGTAGCAGCCATATTTGGTTTCAGTAGGCACATACACATGTTATCACAATTATGGTGAAACGCTGAACACCTGCAAATAATTTTCAACGTAGTGGTTAATTGAAAAGCTCTGCGGCATACTTCTTGGAACAAGGCAGTTACCTGTTCCCACGCAAAGAGGAGTATTGAGAACCATGGTGGATTTCCAGCTGATGAAGTAAAGGATTACTAAAGGAAAGGGATGACCATGGGGATCATCGTTAATTCTCTGAAACAGAATCCGCCCTTTTCACCTGCCAAACACATGCCCACTTCTCCTCTCTGGGGATAATAAAAACTAACCAGCGAACTGACAGAGGGCCTGACCCCCCCCCCATCCACATCGACCACACACAAAAAAAAAAAAAACCGTAGCCTCCAGCTACTAATTATAATGCTAACTTGCAATATTTCCCTGCATTTAAAAACAATGGAAAAATGGTGGTGGGATGATACTTAGAAGAATGGCTTCTTGTCAGTCTCCACTAACAAAAATAGGCAAAACCAAGTCAGCTACTCCTCAGCATAGTTATGACCGTCGCAGCCTTCTTGGGTTTCAGGAGGCAAAAACAAACGTCATCACAATTATGGTGAAACGCTGAACACCTGCAAATAATTTTCAAAGTAGTGGTTAATTGAAAAACTCTGTGGCATACTTCTTGGAACAAGCCAGTTACCTGTTCCCACGCAAAGAAGAGTATATAGAACCATGGTGGATTTCCAGCTGATGAAGTAAAGGATTATTAAAGGAACGGGATGACCATGGGGATCATCGTTAATTCTCTGAAACAGAATCCGCCCTTTTCACCTGCCAAACAGATGCCCACTTCTCCTCTCTGGGGATAATAAAAACTAACCAGCGAACTGACAGAGGGCCTGACCACCCCCCCATCCACATCGACCCCACACAAAAAAAAAAACCGTACCCTCCAGCTACTGATTATAATGCTAACTTGGAAAATTTCCCTGCATTTTAAAACAATGGAAAAATGGTGGTGGGATCATACTTAGAAGAATGGCTTCTTGTCAGTCTCCAGAAACAAAAATAGGCAACACCAAGTCAGCTACTCCTCAGCATAGTTATGTCCGTCGCAGCATTCTTGGGTTTCAGGAGGGACATACAAACGTTATCAAAATTATGGTGAAACGCTGGAAACCTGCAAATAATTTTCAACGTACTGGTTAATTTGAAAACTCTCCAGCATAATTCTTGGAACAAGCCAGGTACCTGTGCCCACGCATAGAGGAGTATATAGAAACATGGTGGAATCCTAGCTGATGAAGCAAAGGATTCTTAAAGGAATGAGATGACCATGCGGATCCTGTTTAATTCTCTGAAACAGAATCCGCACTTTTCACCTGCCAAACACATGCCGACTACTCTTCTCTGGGGATAATAAAAACAAACCAGCGATCTGACAGAGGGCCTGAACACCCATCCTGACCGACCCCACAAAACAAAATAGTACCCTCCAGCTACTAATTATAATGCCAATTTGCAAAATTTCCCTGCATTTTTAAACAACGGAGAAATGATGGTGGGATGATACTTAGAAGAATGGCTTCTTGTCAGTCTCCACTGACAAAAATAGGCAACACCAAGTCAGCTACGCCTCAGCATAGTTATGTCCGTAGCAGCCATATTTGGTTTCAGTAGGCACATACACATGTTATCACAATTATGGTGAAACGCTGAACACCTGCAAATAATTTTCAACGTAGTGGTTAATTGAAAAGCTCTGCGGCATACTTCTTGGAACAAGGCAGTTACCTGTTCCCACGCAAAGAGGAGTATTGAGAACCATGGTGGATTTCCAGCTGATGAAGTAAAGGATTACTAAAGGAAAGGGATGACCATGGGGATCATCGTTAATTCTCTGAAACAGAATCCGCCCTTTTCACCTGCCAAACACATGCCCACTTCTCCTCTCTGGGGATAATAAAAACTAACCAGCGAACTGACAGAGGGCCTGACCACCCCCCCATCCACATCGACCCCACACAAAAAAAAAAAAACCGTACCCTCCAGCTACTGATTATAATGCTAACTTGGAAAATTTCCCTGCATTTTAAAACAATGGAAAAATGGTGGTGGGATCATACTTAGAAGAATGGCTTCTTGTCAGTCTCCAGAAACAAAAATAGGCAACACCAAGTCAGCTACTCCTCAGCATAGTTATGTCCGTCGCAGCATTCTTGGGTTTCAGGAGGGACATACAAACGTTATCAAAATTATGGTGAAACGCTGGAAACCTGCAAATAATTTTCAACGTACTGGTTAATTTGAAAACTCTCCAGCATAATTCTTGGAACAAGCCAGGTACCTGTGCCCACGCATAGAGGAGTATATAGAAACATGGTGGAATCCTAGCTGATGAAGCAAAGGATTCTTAAAGGAATGAGATGACCATGCGGATCCTGTTTAATTCTCTGAAACAGAATCCGCACTTTTCACCTGCCAAACACATGCCGACTACTCTTCTCTGGGGATAATAAAAACAAACCAGCGATCTGACAGAGGGCCTGAACACCCATCCTGACCGACCCCACAAAACAAAATAGTACCCTCCAGCTACTAATTATAATGCCAATTTGCAAAATTTCCCTGCATTTTTAAACAACGGAGAAATGATGGTGGGATGATACTTAGAAGAATGGCTTCTTGTCAGTCTCCACTGACAAAAATAGGCAACACCAAGTCAGCTACGCCTCAGCATAGTTATGTCCGTAGCAGCCATATTTGGTTTCAGTAGGCCCATACACACGTTATCACAATTATGGTGAAACGCTGAACACCTGCAAATAATTTTCAACGTAGTGGTTAATTGAAAAGCTCTGCGGCATACTTCTTGGAACAAGGCAGTTACCTGTTCCCACGCAAAGAGGAGTATAGAGAACCATGGTGGATTTGCATCTGATGAAGTAAAGGATTATTAAAGGAAAGGGATGTTCATAGGGATAATCGTTAATTCTCTGTAACAGAATCCGCCCTTTTCACCTGCCAAACACATGCCCACTTCTCCTCTCTGGGTATAATAAAAACTAACCAGCGAACTGACAGAGGGTCTTACCCCCTCATCCACATCGAACACACACAAAAAAAAACCGTACCCTCCAGCTACTAATTATAATGCTAACTTGCAAAATTTCCCTGCATTTTTAAACAACGGAGAAATGATGGTGGGATGATACTCAGAAGAATGGCTTCTTGTCAGTCTCCACTGACAAAAATAGGCAACACCAAGTCAGCTACGCCTCAGCATAGTTATGTCCGTAGCAGCCATATTTGGTTTCAGTAGGCACATACACACGTTATCACAATTATGGTGAAACGCTGAACACCTGCAAATAATTTTCAACGTAGTGGTTAATTGAAAAGCTCTGCGGCATACTTCTTGGAACAAGGCAGTTACCTGTTCCCACGCAAAGAGGAGTATAGAGAACCATGGTGGATTTGCATCTGATGAAGTAAAGGATTATTAAAGGAAAGGGATGTTCATGGGGATAATCGTTAATTCTCTGTAACAGAATCCGCCCTTTTCACCTGCCAAACACATGCCCACTTCTCCTCTCTGGGTATAATAAAAACTAACCAGCGAACTGTCAGAGGGCCTGACCCCCCCCATCCACATCGACCACACACACAAAAAAAAAAACCGTACCCTCCAGCTACTAATTTTAATGCTAACTTGCAAAATTTCCCTGCATTTTAAAACAATGGAAAAATGGTGGTGGGATGATACTTAGAAGAATGGCTTCTTGTCAGTCTCCACTAACAAAAATAGGCAACACCAAGTCAGCTACTCCTCAGCATAGCTATGTCCATCGCAGCCTTCTTGGGTTTCAGGAGGCACAAACATATGTTATCACAATTATGGTGAAAAGCTGAACAACTGCAAATAATTTTCAACGTACTGGTTAATTGAAAAGCTCTGCGGCATACTTCTTGGAACAAGCCAGTTACCTGTTCCCACGCAAAGAGGAGTATATAGAACCATGGTGGTTTTCCAGCTGATGAAGTAAAGGATTATTAAGGGAACGGGATGACCATGGGGATCATCGTTAATTCTGTGAAACAGAATCCGCCCTTTTCACCTGCCAAACACATGCCCACTTCTCCTCTCTGGGGATAATAAAAACTAACCAGCGAACTGACAGAGGGCCTGACCCCCACCATCCACATCGACCACACACACAAAAAAAACCGTACCCTCCAGCTACTAATTATAATGCTA
The DNA here is from genome assembly GCF_041146395.1 of Eulemur rufifrons. NCBI lineage: Eukaryota > Metazoa > Chordata > Mammalia > Primates > Lemuridae > Eulemur > Eulemur rufifrons. The sequence continues at coordinate 4,590,884 of NC_091001.1, forward strand.
ACTTGCAAAATTTCCCTGCATTTTAAAACAATGGAAAAATGGTGGTGGGATGATACTTAGAAGAATGGCTTCTTGTCAGTCTCCACTAACAAAAATAGGCACACCAAGTCAGCTACTCCTCAGCATAGTTATGTCCGTCGCAGCCTTCTTGGGTTTCAGGAGGCACAAACACACGTTATGACAATTATGGTGAAACGCTGAACACCTGCAAATAATTTTCAACGTACTGGTTAATTGAAAAGCTCTGCGGCATACTTCTTGGAACAAGCCAGTTACCTGTTCCCACGCAAACAGGAGTATATAGAACCTTGGAGGATTTCCAGCTGATGAAGTAAAGGATTATTAAAGGAACGGGATGACCCTGGGGATCACCGTTAATTCTCTGAAACAGAATCCGCCCTTTTCACCTGCCAAACACTTGCCAACTTCTCCTCTCTGGGGATAATAAAAACTAACCAGTGAACTGACAGAGGGCCTGACCCCCCCCCATCCACATCGACCACACACACAAAAAAAAACCGTACCCTCCAGCTACTAATTTTAATGCTATCTTGCAAAATTTCCCTGCATTTTAAAACAATGGAAAAATGGTGGTGGGATGATACTTAGAAGAATGGCTTCTTGTCAGTCTCCACTAACAAAAATAGGCAACACCAAGTCAGCTACTCCTCAGCATAGTTATGTCCCTCGCAGCCTTCTAGGGTTTCAGGAGGCACAAACAAAGGTTCTCACAATTATGGTGAAACGCTGGACACCTGCAAATAATTTTCAACGTAGTGGTTAATTGAAAAGCTGTGCGGCATACTTCTTGGAAAAAGCCAGTTACCTCTTCCCACGCAAAGAGGAGTATATAGAAACATGGTGGATTTCCAGCTGATGAAGTAAAGGATTATTAAAGGAAAGGGATAACCATGGGGATCATCGTTAATTCTCTGAAACAGAATCCGCCCTTTTCACCTGCCAAACACATGCCCACTTCTCCTCTCTGGGGATAATAAAAACTAACGAGCGAACTGACAGAGGGCCTTACCCCCCCCATCCACATCGACCACACACACAAAAAAAAACTGTACCCTCCAGCTACTAATTATAATGCTAACTTGCAAAATTTCCCTGCATTTTTAAACAATGGAGAAATGATGGTGGGATGATACTTAGAAGAATGGCTTCTTGTCAGTCTCCACTGACAAAAATAGGCAACACCAAGTCAGCTACGCCTCAGCATAGTTATGTCCGTGGCAGCCATATTTGGTTTCAGTAGGCACATACACACGTTATCACAATTATGGTGAAACGCTGAAAACCTGCAAAGGATTGTCAACATACTGGTTAATTGAAAAGCTCTGAGGCATACTTCTTGGAACTAGCCAGTTTCCTGTGCCCACGCATAGACAAGTATATAGAACCATGGTGGATTCCCAGCTCATGAAGCAAAGGATTCTTAAAGGAACGGGATTACCATGCGGATCCTGTTTAATTCTCTGAAACATATCCGCAGTTTTCACCTGCCATACTAATACCCACTTCTCCTCTCTGGGGATAATAAAAACCAACCGGGGAACTGACAGAGGGCCTGACCAACACATCCACACCGACCCCACAGGAAAAAAACAAAAAAAAACACCGTAGCCTCCAGCTACTAATTATAATGCTAACTTGCAAAATTTTCCTGCATTTTTAAACAATGGAAAAATGATGGTGAGATGATACTTACAAGAATGGATTCTTGTCAGTCTCCACTAACAAAAATAGGCAAAACCAAGTCAGCTACGCCTCAGCGTAGTTATGTCCGTCGCAGCCTTCTTGGGTTTCAGGAGACACAAACAAAGTTTCTCACAATTATGGTGAAACGCTGAACACCTGCAAATAATTTTCAACGTAGTGGTTAATTGAAAAGCTCTGCGGCATACTTCTTGGAACAAGCCAGTTACCTGTTCCCACGCAAAGAGGAGTATATAGAACCATGGTGGATTTCCAGCTGATGAAGTAAAGGATTATTAAAGGAACGGGATGACCATGGGGATCATCGTTAATTCTCTGAAACAGAATCCGCCCTTTTCACCTGCCAAACACATGCCTACTTCTCCTCTCTGGGGATAATAAAAACTATCCAGCGAACTGAGAGAGGGCCTGACCCCCACCATCCACATCGACCACACACAAAAAAAAAACCGTACCCTGCAGCTACTAATTATAATGCTAACTTGCAAAATTTCCCTGCATTTTAAAACAATGGAAAAATGGTGGTGGGATGATACTTAGAAGAATAGCTTCTTGTCAGTCTCCACTAACAAAAATAGGCAACACCAAGTCAGCTACTCCTCAGCATAGTTATGTCCGTCGCAGCCTTCTTGGGTTTCAGGAGGCACAAACAAAGGTTCTCACAATTATGGTGAAACGCTGAACACCTGCAAATAATTTTCAACGTAGTGGTTAATTGAAAAGCTCTGCGGCATACTTCTTGGAACAAGGCAGTTACCTGTTCCCACGCAAAGAGGAGTATTGAGAACCATGGTGGATTTCCAGCTGATGAAGTAAAGGATGACTAAAGGAAAGGGATGACCATGGGGATCATCGTTAATTCTCTGAAACAGAATCCGCCCTTTTCACCTGCCAAACACATGCCCACTTCTCCTCTCTGGGGATAATAAAAACTAACCAGCGAACTGACAGAGGGCCTGACCCCCCCCCCCATCCACATCGACCACACACAAAAAAAAAAAAACCGTAGCCTCCAGCTACTAATTATAATGCTAACTTGCAATATTTCCCTGCATTTAAAAACAATGGAAAAATGGTGGTGGGATGATACTTAGAAGAATGGCTTCTTGTCAGTCTCCACTAACAAAAATAGGCAAAACCAAGTCAGCTACTCCTCAGCATAGTTATGACCGTCACAGCCTTCTTGGGTTTCAGGAGGCAAAAACAAACGTCATCACAATTATGGTGAAACGCTGAACACCTGCAAATAGTTTTCAACGTAGTGGTTAATTGAAAAACTCTGTGGCATACTTCTTGGAACAAGCCAGTTACCTGTTCCAACGCAAAGAAGAGTATATAGAACCATGGTGGATTTCCAGCTGATGAAGTAAAGGATTATTAAAGGAACGGGATGACCATGGGGATCATCGTTAATTCTCTGAAACAGAATCCGCCCTTTTCACCTGCCAAACAGATGCCCACTTCTCCTCTCTGGGGATAATAAAAACTAACCAGCGAACTGACAGAGGGCCTGACCACACCCCCATCCACATCGACCCCACACAAAAAAAAAAACCGTACCCTCCAGCTACTGATTATAATGCTAACTTGGAAAATTTCCCTGCATTATTAAAACAATGGAAAAATGGTGGTGGGATCATACTTAGAAGAATGGCTTCTTGTCAGTCTCCAGAAACAAAAATAGGCAACACCAAGTCAGCTACTCCTCAGCATAGTTATGTCCGTCGCAGCATTCTTGGGATTCAGGAGGGACATACAAACGTTATCAAAATTATGGTGAAACGCTGGAAACCTGCAAATAATTTTCAATGTACTGGTTAATTTGAAAACTCTCCAGCATAATTCTTGGAACAAGCCAGGTACCTGTGCCCACGCATAGAAGAGTATATAGAAACATGGTGGAATCCTAGCTGATGAAGCAAAGGATTCTTAAAGGAATGAGATGACCATGCGGATCCTGTTTAATTCTCTGAAACAGAATCCGCACTTTTCACCTGCCAAACACATGCCCACTACTCTTCTCTGGGGATAATAAAAACAAACCAGCGATCTGACAGAGGGCCTGAACACCCATCCTGACCGACCCCACAAAACAAAATAGTACCCTCCAGCTACTAATTATAATGCCAATTTGCAAAATTTCCCTGCATTTTTAAACAACGGAGAAATGATGGTGGGATGATACTTAGAAGAATGGCTTCTTGTCAGTCTCCACTGACAAAAATAGGCAACACCAAGTCAGCTACGCCTCAGCATAGTTATGTCCGTAGCAGCCATATTTGGTTTCAGTAGGCACATACACACGTTATCACAATTATGGTGAAACGCTGAACACCTGCAAATAATTTTCAACGTAGTGGTTAATTGAAAAGCTCTGCGGCATACTTCTTGGAACAAGGCAGTTACCTGTTCCCACGCAAAGAGGAGTATAGAGAACCATGGTGGATTTGCATCTGATGAAGTAAAGGATTATTAAAGGAAAGGGATGTTCATGGGGATAATCGTTAATTCTCTGTAACAGAATCCGCCCTTTTCACCTGCCAAACACATGCCCACTTCTCCTCTCTGGGTATAATAAAAACTAACCAGCGAACTGACAGAGGGCCTGACCCCCTCATCCACATCGAACACACACAAAAAAAAACCGTACCCTCCAGCTACTAATTATAATGCTAACTTGCAAAATTTCCCTGCATTTTTAAACAACGGAGAAATGATGGTGGGATGATACTTAGAAGAATGGCTTCTTGTCAGTCTCCACTGACAAAAATAGGCAACACCAAGTCAGCTACGCCTCAGCATAGTTATGTCCGTAGCAGCCATATTTGGTTTCAGTAGGCACATACACACGTTATCACAATTATGGTGAAACGCTGAACACCTGCAAATAATTTTCAACGTAGTGGTTAATTGAAAAGCTCTGCGGCATACTTCTTGGAACAAGGCAGTTACCTGTTCCCACGCAAAGAGGAGTATAGAGAACCATGGTGGATTTGCATCTGATGAAGTAAAGGATTATTAAAGGAAAGGGATGTTCATGGGGATAATCGTTAATTCTCTGTAACAGAATCCGCCCTTTTCACCTGCCAAACACATGCCCACTTCTCCTCTCTGGGTATAATAAAAACTAACCAGCGAACTGTCAGAGGGCCTGACCCCCCCCATCCACATCGACCACACACACAAAAAAAAAAACCGTACCCTCCAGCTACTAATTTTAATGCTAACTTGCAAAATTTCCCTGCATTTTAAAACAATGGAAAAATGGTGGTGGGATGATACTTAGAAGAATGGCTTCTTGTCAGTCTCCACTAACAAAAATAGGCAACACCAAGTCAGCTACTCCTCAGCATAGCTATGTCCATCGCAGCCTTCTTGGGTTTCAGGAGGCACAAACATACGTTATCACAATTATGGTGAAAAGCTGAACAACTGCAAATAATTTTCAACGTACTGGTTAATTGAAAAGCTCTGCGGCATACTTCTTGGAACAAGCCAGTTACCTGTTCCCACGCAAAGAGGAGTATATAGAACCATGGTGGTTTTCCAGCTGATGAAGTAAAGGATTATTAAGGGAACGGGATGACCCTGGGGATCACCGTTAATTCTCTGAAACAGAATCCGCCCTTTTCACCTGTCAAACACTTGCCAACTTCTCCTCTCTGGGGATAATAAAAACTAACCAGTGAACTGACAGAGGGCCTGACCCCCCCCCCCATCCACATCGACCACACACACAAAGAAAAACCGTACCCTCCAGCTACTAATTTTAATGCTATCTTGCAAAATTTCCCTGCATTTTAAAACAATGGAAAAATGGTGGTGGGATGATACTTAGAAGAATGGCTTCTTGTCAGTCTCCACTAACAAAAATAGGCAACACCAAGTCAGCTACTCCTCAGCATAGTTATGTCCGTCGCAGCCTTCTAGGGTTTCAGGAGGCACAAACAAAGGTTCTCACAATTATGGTGAAACGCTGGACACCTGCAAATAATTTTCAACGTAGTGGTTAATTGAAAAGCTGTGCGGCATACTTCTTGGAAAAAGCCAGTTACCTCTTCCCACGCAAAGAGGAGTATATAGAAACATGGTGGATTTCCAGCTGATGAAGTAAAGGATTATTAAAGGAAAGGGATAACCATGGGGATCATCGTTAATTCTCTGAAACAGAATCCGCCCTTTTCACCTGCCAAACACATGCCCACTTCTCCTCTCTGGGGATAATAAAAACTAACGAGCGAACTGACAGAGGGCCTTACCCCCCCCATCCACATCGACCACACACACAAAAAAAAACCGTACCCTCCAGCTACTAATTATAATGCTAACTTGCAAAATTTCCCTGCATTTTTAAACAATGGAGAAATGATGGTGGGATGATACTTAGAAGAATGGCTTCTTGTCAGTCTCCACTGACAAAAATAGGCAACACCAAGTCAGCTACGCCTCAGCATAGTTATGTCCGTGGCAGCCATATTTGGTTTCAGTAGGCACATACACACGTTATCACAATTATCTTGAAACGCTGAAAACCTGCAAAGGATTGTCAACATACTGGTTAATTGAAAAGCTCTGAGGCATACTTCTTGGAACTAGCCAGTTTCCTGTGCCCACGCATAGACAAGTATATAGAACCATGGTGGATTCCCAGCTCATGAAGCAAAGGATTCTTTAAGGAACGGGATTACCATGCGGATCCTGTTTAATTCTCTGAAACAGATCCGCAGTTTTCACCTGCCATACTAATACCCACTACTCCTCTCTGGGGATAATAAAAACCAACCGGGGAACTGATAGAGGGCCTGACCAACACATCCACACCGACCCCACAGGAAAAAAACAAAAAAAAAAACACCGTAGCCTCCAGCTACTAATTATAATTCTAACTTGCAAAATTTTCCTGCATTTTTAAACAATGGAAAAATGATGGTGAGATGATACTTACAAGAATGGATTCTTGTCAGTCTCCACTAACAAAAATAGGCAAAACCAAGTCAGCTACACCTCAGCGTAGTTATGTCCGTCGCAGCCTTCTTGGGTTTCAGGAGACACAAACAAAGTTTCTCACAATTATGGTGAAACGCTGAACACCTGCAAATAATTTTCAACGTAGTGGTTAATTGAAAAGCTCTGCGGCATACTTCTTGGAACAAGCCAGTTACCTGTTCCGACGCAAAGAGGAGTATATAGAACCATGGTGGATTTCCAGCTGATGAAGTAAAGGATTATTAAAGGAACGGGATGACCATGGGGATCATCGTTAATTCTCTGAAACAGAATCCGCCCTTTTCACCTGCCAAACACATGCCTACTTCTCCTCTCTGGGGATAATAAAAACTATCCAGCGAACTGAGAGAGGGCCTGACCCCCACCATCCACATCGACCACACACAAAAAAAAAACCGTAGCCTCCAGCTACTAATTATAATGCTAACTTGCAAAATTTCCCTGCATTTTAAAACAATGGAAAAATGGTGGTGGGATGATACTTAGAAGAATAGCTTCTTGTCAGTCTCCACTAACAAAAATAGGCAACACCAAGTCAGCTACTCCTCAGCATAGTTATGTCCGTCGCAGCCTTCTTGGGTTTCAGGAGGCACAAACAAAGGTTCTCACAATTATGGTGAAACGCTGAACACCTGCAAATAATTTTCAACGTAGTGGTTAATTGAAAAGCTCTGCAGCATACTTCTTGGAACAAGGCAGTTACCTGTTCCCACGCGAAGAGGAGTATTGAGAACCATGGTGGATTTCCAGCTGATGAAGTAAAGGATTACTAAAGGAAAGGGATGACCATGGGGATCATCGTTAATTCTCTGAAACAGAATCCGCCCTTTTCACCTGCCAAACACATGCCCACTTCTCCTCTCTGGGGATAATAAAAACTAACCAGCGAACTGACAGAGGGCCTGACCCCCCCCCATCCACATCGACCACACACACAAAAAAAAAACCGTACCCTCCAGCTACTAATTATAATGCTAACTTGCAAAATTTCCCTGCATTTAAAAACAATGGAAAAATGGTGGTGGGATGATACTTAGAAGAATGGCTTCTTGTCAGTCTCCACTAACAAAAATAGGCAAAACCAAGTCAGCTACTCCTCAGCATAGTTATGACCGTCGCAGCCTTCTTGGGTTTCAGGAGGCAAAAACAAACGTCATCACAATTATGGTGAAACGCTGAACACCTGCAAATAATTTTCAACGTAGTGGTTAATTGAAAAACTCTGTGGCATACTTCTTGGAACAAGCCAGTTACCTGTTCCCACGCAAAGAAGAGTATATAGAACCATGGTGGATTTCCAGCTGATGAAGTAAAGGATTATTAAAGGAACGGGATGACCATGGGGATCATCGTTAATTCTCTGAAACAGAATCCGCCCTTTTCACCTGCCAAACAGATGCCCACTTCTCCTCTCTGGGGATAATAAAAACTAACCAGCGAACTGACAGAGGGCCTGACCACCCCCCCATCCACATCGACCCCACACAAAAAAAAAAACCGTACCCTCCAGCTACTAATTATAATGCTAACTTGGAAAATTTCCCTGCATTTTAAAACAATGGAAAAATGGTGGTGGGATCATACTTAGAAGAATGGCTTCTTGTCAGTCTCCAGAAACAAAAATAGGCAACACCAAGTCAGCTACTCCTCAGCATAGTTATGTCGGTCGCAGCATTCTTGGGTTTCAGGAGGGACATACAAACGTTATCAAAATTATGGTGAAACGCTGAAAACCTGCAAATAATTTTCAACTACTGGTTAATTTGAAAACTCTCCAGCATACTTCTTGGAACAAGCCAGGTACCTGTGCCCACGCATAGAGGAGTATATAGAAACATGGTGGAATCTCAGCTGATGAAGCAAACGATTCTTAAAGGATGAGATGACCATGGGGATCCTGTTTAATTCTCTGAAACAGAATCCCCACTTTTCACCTGCCAAACACATGCCCACTACTCTTCTCTGGGGATATTAAAAACAAACCAGCGATCTGACAGAGGGCCTGAACACCCATCCTGACCGACCCTACAAAACAAAAAAGTACCCTCCAGCTACTAATTATAATGCCAATTTGCAAAATTTCCCTGCATTTTTAAACAATGGAGAAATGATGGTGGGATGATACTTAGAAGAATGGCTTCTTGTCAGTCTCCACTGACAAAAATAGGCAACACCAAGTCAGCTACGCCTGAGCATAGTTATGTCCGTAGCAGCCATATTTGGTTTCAGTAGGCACATACACACGTTATCACAATTATGGTGAAACGCTGAAAACCTGCAAAGGATTGTCAACATACTGGTTAATTGAAAAGCTCTGAGGCATACTTCTTGGAAGAAGCCAGTTACCTGTTCCCACGCAAAGAGGAGTATATAGAACCATGGTGGATTCCCAGCTCATGAAGCAAAGGATTCTTAAAGGAACGGGATTACCATGCGGATCCTGTTTAATTCTCTGAAACAGATCCGCAGTTTTCACCTGCCATACTAATACCCACTTCTCCTCTCTGGGGATAATAAAAACAAACAAGCGAACTGACAGAGGGCCTGACCAACACATCCACACCGACACCACAGGAAAAAAAAAAAAAAAAAACAACACCGTAGCCTCCAGCTACTAATTATAATGCTACCTTGCAAAATTTTCCTGCATTTTTAAACAATGGAAAAATGATGGTGAGATGATACTTACAAGAATGGATTCTTGTCAGACTCCACTAACAATAATAGGCAAAACCAAGTCAGCTAAGCCTCAGCATAGTTATTTCAGTCGCAGCCTTCTAGGGTTTCAGGAGGCACAAACAAAGGTTCTCACAATTATGGTGAAACGCTGAACACTTGCAAATAATTTTCAACGTACTGCTTAATTGAAAAGCTCTGCGGCATACTTCTTGGAACAAGCCAGTTACCTGTTCCCACGCAAACAGGAGTATATAGAACCATGGTGGATTTCCAGCTGATGAAGTAAAGGATTATTAAAGGAACGGGATGACCATGGGGATCATCGTTAATTCTCTGAAACAGAATCCGCCCTTTTCACCTGCCAAACACATGCCCTCTTCTCCTCTCTGTGGATAATAAAAACTAACCAGCCAACTGACAGAGGGACTGACACCCCCATCCACGTCGACGACACACACACAAAAAAAAACGTACCCTCCAGCTACTAATTATAATGCTAACTTGCAAAATTTCCCTGCATTTTAAAACAATGGAAAAATGGTGGTGGGATGATACTTAGAAGAATGGCTTCTTGTCAGTCTCCACTAACAAAAATAGGCAACACCAAGTCAGCTACTCCTCAGCATAGTTATGTCCGTCGCAGCCTTCTTGGGTTTCAGGAGGCACAAACACACGTTATCACAATTATGGTGAATCGCTGAACACCTGCAAATAATTTTCAACGTACTGGTTAATTGAAAAGCTCTGCGGCATACTTCTTGGAACAAGGCAGTTACCTGTTCCCACGCAAAGAGGAGTATAGAGAACCATGGTGGATTTCCAGCTGATGAAGTAAAGGATTATTAAAGGAACGGGATGACCATGGGGATCATCGTTAATTCTCTGAAACAGAATCCGCCCTTTTCACCTGCCAAACACATGTCCACTTCTCCTCTCTGGGGATAATAAAAACTAACCAGCGAACTGATAGATGGCCTGACCCCCACCCCCATCCACATCGACCACACACACACAAAAAAAAAAACGTACCCTCCAGCTACTAATTATAATGCTAACTTGCAAAATTTCCCTGCATTTTAAAACAATGGAAAAATGGTGGTGGGATGATACTTAGAAGAATGGCTTCTTGTCAGTCTCCACTAACAAAAATAGGCAACACCAAGTCAGCTACTCCTCAGCATAGTTATGTCCGTCGCAGCCTTCTTGGGTTTCAGGAGGCACAAACAAACGTTATCACAATTATGGTGAAACGCTGAACACCTGCAAATAATTTTCAACGTACTGGTTAATTTGAAAACTCTCCAGCATAATTCTTGAAACAAGCCAGGTACCTGTGCCAACGCATAGAGGAGTATATAGAAACATGGTGGAATCCCAGCTGATGAAGCAAAGGATTCTTAAAGGAATGAGATGACCATGCGGATCCTGTTTAATTCTCTGAAACAGAATCCGCACTTTTCACCTGCCAAACACATGCCCACTACTCTTCTCTGGGGATAATAAAAACAAACCAGCGATCTGACAGAGGGCCTGAACACCCATCCTGACCGACCCCACAAAACAAAAAAGTACCCTCCAGCTACTAATTATAATGCCACTTTGCAAAGTTTCCCTGCATTTTTAAACAATGGAGAAATGATGGTGGGATGATACTTAGAAGAATGGCTTCTTGTCAGTCTCCACTTACAAAAATAGGCAACACCAAGTCAGCTACGCCTCAGCATAGTTATGTCCGTAGTAGCCATATTTGGTTTCAGTAGGCACATACACACGTTATCACAATTATGGTGAAACGCTGAAAACCTGCAAAGGATTTTCAACATACTGGTTAATTGAAAAGCTCTGAGGCATACTTCTTGGAACTAGCCAGTTTCCTGTGCCCACACATAGACAAGTATATAGAACCATGGTGAATTCCCAGCTCATGAAGCAAAGGATTCTTAAAGGAACGGGATTACCATGCGGATCCTGTTTAATTCTCTGAAACAGATCCGCAGTTTTGACCTGCATACTAATACCCACTTCTCCTCTCTGGGGATAATAAAAACCAACCGGGGAACTGAGAGAGGGCCTGACCAACACATCCACACCGACCCCACAGGAAAAAAAAAAAAAAAACACCGTAGCTTCCAGCTACTAATTATAATGCTAACTTGCAAAATTTCCCTGCATTTTTAAACAATGGAAAAATGATGGTGAGATGATACTTACAAGAATGGATTCTAGTCTGACTCCACTAACAAAAATAGGCAAAACCAAGTCAGCTACGCCTCAGCATAGTTATGTCCGTCGCAGCCTTCTTGGGTTTCAGGAGGCACAAACACACGTTATCACAATTATGGTGAAACGCTGAACACCTGCAAATAATTTTCAACGTAGTGGTTAATTGAAAAGCTCTGCGGCATACTTCTTGGAACAAGGCAGTTACCTGTTCCCACGCAAACAGGAGTATAAAGAACCATGGTGGATTTCCAGCTGATGAAGTAAAGGATTATTAAAGGAACGGGATGACCATGGGGATCATCGTTAATTCTCTGAAACAGAATCCGCCCTTTTCACCTGCCAAACACATGCCCACTTCTCCTCTCTGGGGATAATAAAAACTAACCAGCGAACTGACAGAGGCCCTGACCCCCCCCATCCACATCGACCACACACAAAAAAAAAAATCGTAGCCTCCAGCTACTAATTAAAATGCTAACTGGCAAACTTTCCCTTCATTTTAAAACAATGGAAAAATGGTGGTGGGATCATACTTAGAAGAATGGCTTCTTGTCTGTCTCCACGAACAAAAATAGGCAACACCAAGTCAGCTACTCCTCAGCATAGTTATGTCCGTCGCAGCCTTCTTGGGTTTCAGGAGGGACATACAAACGTTATCAAAATTATGGTGAAACACTGAACACCTGCAAATAATTTTCAACGTACTGGTTAATTTGAAAACTCTCCGGCATAATTCTTGGAACAAGCCAGGTACCTGTGCACACGCATAGAGGAGTATATAGAAACATGGTGGAATCCCAGCTGATGAAGCAAAGGATTCCTAAAGGAATGAGATGACCATGTGGATCCTGTTTAATTCTCTGAAACAGAATCCGCACTTTTCACCTGCCAAACACATGCCCACTACTCTTCTCTGGGGATAATAAAAACAAACCAGCGATCTGACAGAGGGCCTGAACACCCATCCTGACCGACCCCACAAAACAAAAAAGTACCCTCCAGCTACTAATTATAATGACACTTTGCAAAATTTCCCTGCATTTTTAAACAATGGAGAAATGATGGTGGGATGATACTTAGAAGAATGGCTTCTTGTCAGTCTCCACTGACAAAAATAGGCAACACCAAGTCAGCTACGCCTCAGCATATTTATGTCCGTAGCAGCCATATTTGGTTTCAGTAGGCACATACACACGTTATCACAATTATGGTGAAACGCTGAAAACCTGCAAAGGATTGTCAACATACTGGTTAATTGAAAAGCTCTGAGGCATACTTCTTGGAACTAGCCAGTTTCCTGTGCCCACGCATAGACAAGTATATAGAACCATGGTGAATTCCCAGCTCATGAACCAAAGGATTCTTAAAGAAACGGGATTACCATGCGGATCCTGTTTAATTCTCTGAAACAGATCCGCAGTTTTCACCTGCCATACTAATACCCACTTCTCCTCTCTGGGGATAATAAAAACCAACCGGGGAACTGACAGAGGGCCTGACCAACACATCCACACCGACCCCACAGGAAAAAAAAAAAAAAAACACCGTAGCTTCCAGCTACTAATTATAATGCTAACTTGCAAAATTTCCCTGCATTTTTAAACAATGGAAAAATGATGGTGAGATGATACTTACAAGAATGGATTCTAGTCTGACTCCACTAACAAAAATAGGCAAAACCAAGTCAGCTACGCCTCAGCATAGTTATGTCCGTCGCAGCCTTCTTGGGTTTCAGGAGGCACAAACAAACGTTATCACAATTATGGTGAAACGCTCAACACCTGCAAATAATTTTCAACGTAGTGGTTAATTGAAAAGCTCTGCGGCATACTTCTTGGAACAAGGCAGTTACCTGTTCCCACGCAAAGAGGAGTATATAGAACCATGGTGGATTTCCAGCTGATGAAGTAAAGGATTATTAAAGGAACGGGATGACCATGGGGATCATCGTTAATTCCATGAAACAGAATCCGCCCTTTTCAACTGCCAAACACATGCCCACTTCTCCTCTCTGGGGAAAATAAAAACTAACCAGCGAACTGAAAGAGGGCCTGACCCCCACCATCCACATCGACCACACAAAAAAAAAAGAACCGTACCCTCCAGCTACTAATTATAATGCTAACTTGCAAAATTTCCCTGCATTTTAAAACAATGGAAAAATGGTGGTGGGATGATACTTAGAAGAATGGCTTCTTGTCAGTCTCCACTAACAAAAATAGGCAAAACCAAGTCAGCTACTCCTCAGCATAGTTATGTCCGTTGCAGCCTTCTTGGGTTCAGGAGGCACAAACAAAGGTTCTCAAGATTATGGTGAAACGCTGAACACCTGCAAATAATTTTCAATGTAGTGGTTAATTGAAAAGCTCTGGGGCATACTTCTTGGAACAAGGCAGTTACCTGTTCCCACGCAAGGAGGAGTATAGAGAACCATGGTGGATATCCAGCTGATGAAGTAAAGGATTATTAAAGGAACGGGATGACCATGGGGATCATCGTTAATTCTCTGAAACAGAATCCGCTCTTTTCACCTGCCAAACACATGCCCACTTCTCCTCTCTGGGGATAATAAAAACTAACCAGCGAACTGACAGAGGCCCTGACCCCCCCCATCCACATCGACCACACACACAAAAAAAAAACCGTAGCCTCCAGCTACTAATTATAATGCTGACTTGCAAAATTTCCCTGCATTTTAAAACAATGGAAAAATGGTGGAGGGATGATACTTAAAGAATGGCTTCTTGTCTGTCTCCACTAACAAAAATAGGCAACACCAAGCCAGCTACTCCTCAGAATAGTTATGTCCGTCACAACTTTCTTGGGTTTGAGGAGGGACATACAAACGTTATCAAAATTATGGTGAAACGCTGAAAACCTGGAAATAATTTTCAACGTACTGGTTAATTTGAAAACTCTCCAGCATACTTCTTGGAACAAGCCAGGTACCTGTGCCCACGCATAGAGGAGTATATAGAAACATGGTGGAATCCCAGCTGATGAAGCAAAGGATTCTTAAAGGAATGAGATGACCATGCGGATCCTGTTTAATTCTCTGAAACAGAATCCGCACTTTTCACCTGCCAAACACATGCCCACTACTCTTCTCTGGGGATAATAAAAACAAACCAGCGATCTGACAGAGGGCCTGAACACCCATCCTGACCGACCCCACAAAACAAAAAAGTACCCTCCAGCTACTAATTATAATGCTAACTTGCAAAATTTCCCTGCATTTTTAAACAATGGAAAAATGATGGTGAGATGATACTTACAAGAATGGATTCTTGTCAGTCTTCACTAACAAAAATAGGCAAAACCAAGTCAGCTACGCCTCAGCATAGTTATGTCCGTCGCAGCCTTCTTGCGTTTCAGGAGGCACAAACAAAGGTTCTCACAATTATGGTGAAATGCTGATCACCTGCAAATAATTTTCAACGTACCGGTTAATTGAAAAGCTCTGCAGCATACTTCTTGGAACAAGCGAGTTACCTGTTCCCACGCAAAGAGGAGTATATAGAACCATGGTGGATTTCCAGCTGATGAAGTAAAGGATTATTAAAGGAACGGGATGACCATGGGGATCATCGTTAATTCTTTGAAACAGAATCCGCCCTTCTTACCTGCCAAACACATGCCCACTTCTCCTCTCTGGGGATAATAAAAACTAACCAGTGAACTGACAGAGGGCCTGACCCCCACCATCCACATCGACCACACACACAAAAAAAACCGTACCCTCCAGCTACTAATTATAATGCTAACTTGCAAAATTTCCCTGCATTTTAAAACAATGGAAAAATGGTGGTGGGATGATACTTAGAAGAATGGCTTCTTGTCAGTCTCCACTAACAAAAATAGGCAACACCAAGACAGCTACTCCTCAGCATAGTTATGTCCGTCGCAGCCTTCTTGGGTTTCAGGAGGCACAAACACACGTTATCACAATTATGGTGAAACGCTGAACACCTGCAAATAATTTTCAACGTACTGGTTAATTGAAAAGCTCTGCGGCATACTTCTTGGAACAAGCCAGTTACCTGTTCCCACGCAAAGAGGAGTATATAGAACCATGGTGGATTTCCAGCTGATGAAGTAAAGGATTATTAAAGGAACGGGATGACCATGGGGATCATCGTTAATTCTCTGAAACAGAATCCGCCCTTTTCACCTGCCTAACACATGCCCACTTCTCCTCTCTGGGGATAATAAAAACTAACCAGCGAACTGAAAGAGGGCCTGACCCCCACCATCCACATCGAACACACACACAAAAAAAACCGTACCCTCCAGCTACTAATTATAATGCTATCTTGCAAAATTTCCCTGCATTTTAAAACAATGGAAAAATGGTGGTGGGATGATACTTAGAAGAATGGCTTCTTGTCAGTCTCCACTAACAAAAATAGGCAACACCAAGTCATCTACTCCTCAGCATAGTTATGTCCGTCTCAGCCTTCTTGGGTTTCAGGAGGCACAAACAAAGGTTCTGACAATTATGGTGAAACGGTGAACACCTTCAAATAATTTTCAACGTACTGGTTAATTGAAAAGCTCTGCGGCATACTTCTTGGAACAAGGCAGTTACCTGTTCCCACGCAAAGGGGAGTATATAGAACCATGGTGGATTTCCAGCTGATGAAGTAAACGATTATTAAAGGAACGGGATGACCATGGGGATCATCGTTAATTCTCTGAAACAGAATCCGCCCTTTTCACCTGCCAAACACATGCCCACTTCTCCTCTCTTGGGATAATAAAAACTAACCAGCGAACTGACAGAGGGCCTGACCCCCCCCCATCCACATCGACCACACACACAAAAAAAAAACCGTACCCTCCAGCTACTAATTATAATGCTAACTTGCAAAATTTCCCTGCATTTTAAAACAATGGAAAAATGGTGGTGGGATCATACTTAGAAGAATGGCTTCTTGTCTGTCTCCACTAACAAAAATAGGCAACACCAAGTCAGCTACTCCTCAGCATAGTTATGTCCGTCGCAGCCTTCTTAGGTTTCAGGAGGGACATACAAACGTTATTCAAATTATGGTGAAACGCTGAAAACCTTCAAATAATTTTCAACGTACTGGTTAATTTGAAAACTCTCCAGCATACTTCTTGGAACAAGCCAGGTACCTGTGCCCACGCATAGAGGAGTATATAGAAACATGGTGGAATCCCAGCTGATGAAGCAAAGGATTCTTAAAGGAATGAGATGACCATGCGGATCCTGTTTAATTCTCTGAAACAGAATCCGCACTTTTCACCTGCCAAACAAATGCCCACTACTCTTCTCTGGGGATAATAAAAACAAACCAGCGATCTCACAGAGGGCCTGAACACCCATCCTGACCGACCCCACAAAACAAAAAAGTACCCTCCATCTACTAATTATAATGCCAATTTTCAAAATTTCCCTGCATTTTTATAAAATGGAGAAATGATGGTGGGATGATACTTAGAAGAATGGCTTCTTGTCAGTCTCCACTGACAAAAATAGGCAACACCAAGTCAGCTACGCCTCAGCATAGTTATGTCCGTAGCAGCCATATTTGGTTTCAGTAGGCTCATACACACGTTATCACAATTATGGTGAAACGCTGAAAACCTGCAAAGGATTGTCAACATACTGGTTAATTGAAAAGCTCTGAGGCATACTTCTTGGAACTAGCCAGTTTCCTGTGCCCACGCATAGACAAGTATATAGAACCATGGTGGATTCCCAGCTCATGAAGCAAAGGATTCTTAAAGGAACGGGATTACCATGCGGATCCTGTTTAATTCTCTGAAACAGATCCGCAGTTTTCACCTGCCATACTAATACCCACTTCTCCTCTCTGGGGATAATAAAAACCAACCGGGGAACTGACAGAGGGCCTGACCAACACATCCACACCGACCCCACAGGAAAAAAAAAAAAAAAAAAAAAACACCGTAGCCTCCAGCTACTAATTATAATGCTAACTTGCAAAATTTTCCTGCATTTTTAAACAATGGAAAAATGATGGTGAGATGATACTTACAAGAATGGATTCTTGTCAGTCTCCACTAACAAAAATAGGCAAAACCAAGTCAGCTACGCCTCAGCATAGTTATGTCAGTCGCAGCCTTCTTGGGTTTCAGGAGGCACAAACAAAGGTTCTCACAATTATGGTGAAACGCTGAACACCTGCAAATAATTTTCAACGTACTGGTTAATTGAAAAGCTCTGCGGCATACTTCTTGGAACAAGCCAGTTACCTGTTCCCACGCAAAGAGGAGTATAGAGAACCATGGTGGATTTCCAGCTTATGAAGTAAAGGATTATTAAAGGAACGGGATGACCATGGGGATCATCGTAAATTCTCTGAAACAGAATCCGCGCTTTTCACCTGCCAAACACATGCCCACTTCTCCTCTCTGGGGATAATAAAAACTAACCAGCGAACTGACAGAGGGCCTGACCCCCACCATCCACATCGACCACACACAGAAAAAAAACCGTACCCTCCAGCTACTAATTATAATGCTAACTTGCAAAATTTCCGTGCATTTTAAAACAATGGAAAAATGGTGGTGGGATGATACTTAGAAGAATGGCTTCTTGTCAGTCTCCACTAACAAAAATAGGCAACACCAAGTCAGCTACTCCTCAGCATAGTTATGTCCATCGCAGCCTTCTTGGGTTTCAGGAGGCACAAACAAAGGTTCTCACAATTATGGTGAAACGCTGAACACCTGAAAATAATTTTCAACGTAGTGGTTAATTGAAAAGCTCTGCGGCATACTTCTTGGAACAAGCAGCTACCTGTTCCCACGCAAAGAGGAGTATATAGAACCATGGTGGATTTCCAGTTGATGAAGTAAAGGAATATTAAAGGAACGGGATGACCATGGGGATCATCGTTAATTCTCTGAAACAGAATCCGCCCTTTTCACCTGCCAAACACATGCCCACTTCTCCTCTCTGGGGATAATAAAAACTAACCAGCGAACTGACAGAGGGCCTGACCCCCCCCCTATCCACATCGACCACACACAAAAAAAAAAACCGTACCCTCCAGCTACTAATTATAATGCTAACTTGCAAAATTTCCCTGCAGTTTAAAACAATGGAAAAATAGTGGTGGCATCATACTTAGAAGAATGGCTTCTTGTCTGTCTCCACTAACAAAAATAGGCAACACCAAGTCAGCTACGCCTCAGCATAGTTATGTCCGTCGCAGCCTTCTTGGGTTTCAGGAGGGACATACAAACGTTATCAAAATTATGGTGAAACGCTGAAAACCTGCAAATAATTTTCAACGTACTGGTTAATTTGAAAACTCTCCAGCATACTTCTTGTAACAAGCCAGGTACCTGTGCCCACGCATAGAGGAGTATATAGAAACATGGTGGAATCCCAGCTGATGAAGCAAAGGATTCTTAAAGGAATGAGATGACCATGCGGATCCTGTTTAATTCTCTGAAACAGAATCCGCACTTTTCACCTGCCAAACACATGCCCACTTCTCCTCTCTGGGGATAATATAAACTAACCAACGAACTGACAGAGGGTCTGACCCCCACCATCCACATCGACCACACACAAAAAAAAAAAACCGTACCCTCCAGCTACTAATTATAATGCTAAATTGCAAAATTTCCCTGCATTTTAAAACAATGGAAAAATGGTGGTGGGATGATACTTAGAAGAATGGCTTCTTGTCAGTCTCCACTAACAAAAATAGGCAACACCAAGTCAGCTACTCCTCAGCATAGTTATGTCCGTCGCAGCCTTCCTCTGCATTTTAAAACCATGGAAAAATGGTGGTGGGATGATACTAGAAGAATGGCTTCTTGTCAGTCTCCACTAACAAAAATAGGCAACACCAAGTCAGCTACTCCTCAGCATAGATATGTCTGTCGCAGCCTTCTTGGGTTTCAGGAGGCACAAACACACGTTATCACAATTATTGTGAAACGCTGAACACCTGAAAATAATTTTCAACGTAGTGGTTAATTGAAAAGCTCTGCGGCATACTTCTTGGAACAAGCCAGTTACCTGTTCCCACGCAAAGCGGAGTATATAGAACCATGGTGGATTTCCAGCTGATGAAGTAAAGGATTATTAAAGGAACGGGATCACCATGGGGATCATCGTTAATTCTCTGAAACGGAATCCGCCCTTTTCACCTGCCAAACACATGCCCACTTCTCCCCTCTGGGGATAATAAAAACTAACCAGCGAACTGACAGAGGGCCTGACCCCCACCATCCACATTGACCACACAAAAAAAAAAACCCGAACCCTCCAGCTACTAATTATAATGCTAACTTGCAAAATTTCCCTGCATTTTAAAACAATGGAAAAATGGTGGTGGGATGATACTTAGAAGAATGGCTTCTTGTCAGTCTCCACTAACAAAAATAGGCAACACCAAGTCAGCTACTCCTCAGCATAGTTATGTCCGTCGCAGCCTTCTTGGGTTTCAGGAGGCACAAACAAAGGTTCTCACAATTATGGTGAAACGCTGAACACCAGCAAATAATTTTCAACGTAGTGGTTAATTGAAAAGCTCTGCGGCATACTTCTTGGAACAAGGCAGTTATCTGTTCCCGCGCTAAGAGGAGTATATAGAACCATGGTGGATTTCCAGCTGATGAAGTAAAGGATTATTAAAGGAACGGGATGACCATGGGGATCATCGTTAATTCTCTGAAACAGAATCCGCCCTTTTCACCTGCCAAACACATGCCCACTTCTCCTCTCTTGGGATAATAAAAACTAACCAGCGAACTGACAGAGGGCCTGACCCCCCCCATCCACATCGACCACACACACAAAAAAAAAACCGTACCCTCCAGCTACTAATTATAATGCTAACTTGCAAAATTTCCCTGCATTTTAAAACAATGGAAAAATGGTGGTGGGATGATACTTAGAAGAATGGCTTCTTGTCTGTCTCCACTAACAAAAATAGGCAACACCAAGTCAGCTACTCCTCAGCATAGTTATGTCCGTCGCAGCCTTCTTAGGTTTCAGGAGGGACATACAAACGTTATTCAAATTATGGTGAAACGCTGAAAACCTGCAAATAATTTTCAACGTACTGGTTAATTTGAAAACTCTCCAGCATACTTCTTGGAACAAGCCAGGTACCTGTGCCCACGCATAGAGGAGTATATAGAAACATGGTGGAATCCCAGCTGATGAAGCAAAGGATTCTTAAAGGAATGAGATGACCATGCGGATCCTGTTTAATTCTCTGAAACAGAATCCGCACTTTTCACCTGCCAAACAAATGCCCACTACTCTTCTCTGGGGATAATAAAAACAAACCAGCGATCTCACAGAGGGCCTGAACACCCATCCTGACCGACCCCGCAAAACAAAAAAGTACCCTCCATCTACTAATTATAATGCCAATTTTCAAAATTTCCCTGCATTTTTATAAAATGGAGAAATGATGGTGGGATGATACTTAGAAGAATGGCTTCTTGTCAGTCTCCACTGACAAAAATAGGCAACACCAAGTCAGCTACGCCTCAGCATAGTTATGTCCGTAGCAGCCATATTTGGTTTCAGTAGGCTCATACACACGTTATCACAATTATGGTGAAACGCTGAAAACCTGCAAAGGATTGTCAACATACTGGTTAATTGAAAAGCTCTGAGGCATACTTCTTGGAACTAGCCAGTTTCCTGTGCCCACGCATAGACAAGTATATAGAACCATGGTGGATTCCCAGCTCATGAAGCAAAGGATTCTTAAAGGAACGGGATTACCATGCGGATCCTGTTTAATTCTCTGAAACAGATCCGCAGTTTTCACCTGCCATACTAATACCCACTTCTCCTCTCTGGGGATAATAAAAACCAACCGGGGAACTGACAGAGGGCCTGACCAACACATCCACACCGACCCCACAGGAAAAAAAAAAAAAAAAAAAACACCGTAGCCTCCAGCTACTAATTATAATGCTAACTTGCAAAATTTTCCTGCATTTTTAAACAATGGAAAAATGATGGTGAGATGATACTTACAAGAATGGATTCTTGTCAGTCTCCACTAACAAAAATAGGCAAAACCAAGTCAGCTACGCCTCAGCATAGTTATGTCAGTCGCAGCCTTCTTGGGTTTCAGGAGGCACAAACAAAGGTTCTCACAATTATGGTGAAACGCTGAACACCTGCAAATAATTTTCAACGTACTGGTTAATTGAAAAGCTCTGCGGCATACTTCTTGGAACAAGCCAGTTACCTGTTCCCACGCAAAGAGGAGTATAGAGAACCATGGTGGATTTCCAGCTTATGAAGTAAAGGATTATTAAAGGAACGGGATGACCATGGGGATCATCGTAAATTCTCTGAAACAGAATCCGCGCTTTTCACCTGCCAAACACATGCCCACTTCTCCTCTCTGGGGATAATAAAAACTAACCAGCGAACTGACAGAGGGCCTGACCCCCACCATCCACATCGACCACACACAGAAAAAAAACCGTACCCTCCAGCTACTAATTATAATGCTAACTTGCAAAATTTCCGTGCATTTTAAAACAATGGAAAAATGGTGGTGGGATGATACTTAGAAGAATGGCTTCTTGTCAGTCTCCACTAACAAAAATAGGCAACACCAAGTCAGCTACTCCTCAGCATAGTTATGTCCATCGCAGCCTTCTTGGGTTTCAGGACGCACAAACAAAGGTTCTCACAATTATGGTGAAAC
The DNA here is from genome assembly GCF_041146395.1 of Eulemur rufifrons. Classification (NCBI taxonomy): domain Eukaryota; kingdom Metazoa; phylum Chordata; class Mammalia; order Primates; family Lemuridae; genus Eulemur; species Eulemur rufifrons. The sequence goes on from NC_091001.1 coordinate 4,613,209, forward strand.
GCTGAACACCTGAAAATAATTTTCAACGTAGTGGTTAATTGAAAAGCTCTGCGGCATACTTCTTGGAACAAGCAGCTACCTGTTCCCACGCAAAGAGGAGTATATAGAACCATGGTGGATTTCCAGTTGATGAAGTAAAGGAATATTAAAGGAACGGGATGACCATGGGGATCATCGTTAATTCTCTGAAACAGAATCCGCCCTTTTCACCTGCCAAACACATGCCCACTTCTCCTCTCTGGGGATAATAAAAACTAACCAGCGAACTGACAGAGGGCCTGACCCCCCCCCTATCCACATCGACCACACACAAAAAAAAAAACCGTACCCTCCAGCTACTAATTATAATGCTAACTTGCAAAATTTCCCTGCAGTTTAAAACAATGGAAAAATAGTGGTGGCATCATACTTAGAAGAATGGCTTCTTGTCTGTCTCCACTAACAAAAATAGGCAACACCAAGTCAGCTACGCCTCAGCATAGTTATGTCCGTCGCAGCCTTCTTGGGTTTCAGGAGGGACATACAAACGTTATCAAAATTATGGTGAAACGCTGAAAACCTGCAAATAATTTTCAACGTACTGGTTAATTTGAAAACTCTCCAGCATACTTCTTGGAACAAGCCAGGTACCTGTGCCCACGCATAGAGGAGTATATAGAAACATGGTGGAATCCCAGCTGATGAAGCAAAGGATTCTTAAAGGAATGAGATGACCATGCGGATCCTGTTTAATTCTCTGAAACAGAATCCGCACTTTTCACCTGCCAAACACATGCCCACTTCTCCTCTCTGGGGATAATATAAACTAACCAGCGAACTGACAGAGGGTCTGACCCCCACCATCCACATCGACCACACACAAAAAAAAAAAACCGTACCCTCCAGCTACTAATTATAATGCTAAATTGCAAAATTTCCCTGCATTTTAAAACAATGGAAAAATGGTGGTGGGATGATACTTAGAAGAATGGCTTCTTGTCAGTCTCCACTAACAAAAATAGGCAACACCAAGTCAGCTACTCCTCAGCATAGTTATGTCCGTCGCAGCCTTCCTCTGCATTTTAAAACAATGGAAAAATGGTGGTGGGATGATACTAGAAGAATGGCTTCTTGTCAGTCTCCACTAACAAAAATAGGCAACACCAAGTCAGCTACTCCTCAGCATAGATATGTCTGTCGCAGCCTTCTTGGGTTTCAGGAGGCACAAACACACTTTATCACAATTATTGTGAAACGCTGAACACCTGAAAATAATTTTCAACGTAGTGGTTAATTGAAAAGCTCTGCGGCATACTTCTTGGAACAAGCCAGTTACCTGTTCCCACGCAAAGCGGAGTATATAGAACCATGGTGGATTTCCAGCTGATGAAGTAAAGGATTATTAAAGGAACGGGATCACCATGGGGATCATCGTTAATTCTCTGAAACGGAATCCGCCCTTTTCACCTGCCAAACACATGCCCACTTCTCCTCTCTGGGGATAATAAAAACTAACCAGCGAACTGACAGAGGGCCTGACCCCCACCATCCACATTGACCACACAAAAAAAAAAAACCGAACCCTCCAGCTACTAATTATAATGCTAACTTGCAAAATTTCCCTGCATTTTAAAACAATGGAAAAATGGTGGTGGGATGATACTTAGAAGAATGGCTTCTTGTCAGTCTCCACTAACAAAAATAGGCAACACCAAGTCAGCTACTCCTCAGCATAGTTATGTCCGTCGCAGCCTTCTTGGGTTTCAGGAGGCACAAACAAAGGTTCTCACAATTATGGTGAAACGCTGAACACCAGCAAATAATTTTCAACGTAGTGGTTAATTGAAAAGCTCTGCGGCATACTTCTTGGAACAAGGCAGTTTTCTGTTCCCGCGCTAAGAGGAGTATATAGAACCATGGTGGATTTCCAGCTGATGAAGTAAAGGATTATTAAAGGAACGGGATGACCATGGGGATCATCGTTAATTCTCTGAAACAGAATCCGCCCTTTTCACCTGCCAAACACATGCCCACTTCTCCTCTCTTGGGATAATAAAAACTAACCAGCGAACTGACAGAGGGCCTGACCCCCCCCATCCACATCGACCACACACACAAAAAAAAAACCGTACCCTCCAGCTACTAATTATAATGCTAACTTGCAAAATTTCCCTGCATTTTAAAACAATGGAAAAATGGTGGTGGGATCATACTTAGAAGAATGGCTTCTTGTCTGTCTCCACTAACAAAAATAGGCAACACCAAGTCAGCTACTCCTCAGCATAGTTATGTCCGTCGCAGCATTCTTGGGTTTCAGGAGGGACATACAAACGTTATCACAATTATGGTGAAACGCTGAAAACCTGCAAATAATTTTCAACGTACTGGTTAATTTGAAAACTCTCCAGCATAATTCTTGGAACAAGCTAGGTACCTGTGCCCACGCATAGAGGAGTATATAGAAACATGGTGGAATCCCAGCTGATGAAGCAAAGGATTCTTAAAGGAATGAGATGACCATGCGGATCCTGTTTAATTCTCTGAAACAGAATCCGCACTTTTCACCTTCCAAACACATGCCCACTACTCTTCTCTGGGGATAATAAAAACAAACCAGCGATCTCACAGAGGGGCTGAACACCCATCCTGAGCGACCCCACAAAACAAAAAAGTACCCTCCAGCTACTAATTATACTGCCAATTTGCAAAATTTCCCTGCATTTTTAAACAATGGAGAAATGATGGTGGGATGATACTTAGAAGAATGGCTTCTTGTCAGTCTCCACTGACAAAAATAGGCAACACCAAGTCAGCTACGCCTCAGCATAGTTATGTCCGTAGCAGCCATATTTGGTTTCAGTAGGCACATACACACGTTATCACAATTATGGTGAAACGCTGAAAACCTGCAAAGGATTGTCAACATACTGGTTAATTGAAAAGCTCTGAGGCATACTTCTTGGAACTAGCCAGTTTCCTGTGCCCACGCATAGACAAGTATATAGAACCATGGTGGATTCCCAGCTCATGAAGCAAAGGATTCTTAAAGGAACGGGATTACCATGCGGATCCTGTTTAATTCTCTGAAACAGATCCGCAGTTTTCACCTGCCATACTAATACCCACTTCTCCTCTCTGGGAATAAAAAAAACCAACCGGGGAACTGACAGAGGGCCTGACCAACACATCCACACCGACCCCACAGGAAAAAAAAAAAAAAAAACACCGTAGCCTCCAGCTACTAATTATAATGCTAACTTGCAAAATTTTCCTGCATTTTTAAACAATGGAAAAATGATGGTGAGATGATACTTACAAGAATGGATCCTTGTCAGTCTCCACTAACAAAAATAGGCAAAACCAAGTCAGCTACGCCTCAGCATAGTTATGACCGTCCCAGCCTTCTTGGGTTTCAGGAGGCACAAACAAAGGTTCTCACAATTATGGTGAAACGCTGAACACCTGCAAATAATTTTCAACGTAGTGGTTAATTGAAAAGCTCTGCGGCATACTTCTTGGAACAAGGCAGTTACCTTTTCCCACGCAAAGAGGAGTATAGAGAACCATGGTGGATTTCCAGCTGATGAAGTAAAGGATTATTAAAGGAACGGGATGACCATGGGGATCATCGTTAATTCTCTGAAACAGAATCCGCCCTTTTCACCTGCCAAACACATGCCCACTTCTCCTCTCTGGGGATAATAAAAACTAACCAGCGAACTGACAGAGGGCCTGACCACCCCATCCACATCGACCACACACACAAAAAAACAACCGTACCCTCCAGCTACTAATTATAATGCTAACTTGCAAAATTTCCGTGCATTTTAAAACAATGGAAAAATGGTGGTGGGATGATACTTAGAAGAATGGCTTCTTGTCAGTCTCCACTAACAAAAATAGGCAACACCAAGTCAGCTACTCCTCAGCATAGCTATGTCCATCGCAGCCTTCTTGGGTTTCAGGAGGCACAAACAAAGGTTCTCACAATTATGGTAATATGCTGAACACCTCCAAATAATTTTCAACGTAGTGGTTAATTGAAAAGCTCTGCGGCATACTTCTTGGAACAAGGCAGTTACCTTTTCCCACGCAAAGAGGAGTATAGAGAACCATGGTGGATTTCCAGCTGATGAAGTAAAGGATTATTAAAGGAACGGGATGACCATGGGGATCATCGTTAATTCTCTGAAACAGAATCCGCCCTTTTCACCTGCCAAACACATACCCACTTCTCCTCTCTGGGGATAATAAAAAATAACCAGCGAACTGACAGAGGTCCTGACCCCCCGCCATCCACATCGACCACACCCACAAAAAAAAACCGTACCCTCCAGCTACTAATTATAATGCTAACTTGCAAAATTTCCCTGCATTTTAAAACAATGGAAAAATGGTGGTGGGATGATACTTAGAAGAATGGCTTCTTGTCAGTCTCCACTAACAAAAATAGGCAACACCAAGTCAGCTACTCCTCAGCATAGTTATGTCCGTCGCAGCCTTCTTGGGTTTCAGGAGGCACAAACAAAGGTTCTCACAATTATGGTAAAACGCTGAACACCTGCAAATAATTTTCAACGTAGTGGTTAATTGAAAAGCTCTGCGGCATACTTCTTGGAACAAGGCAGTTACCTGTTCCCACGCAAAGAGGAGTATAGAGAACCATGGTGGATTTCCAGCTGATGAAGTAAAGGATTATTAAAGGAACGGGATGACCATGGGGATCATCGTTAATTCTCTGAAACAGAATCCGCCCTTTTCACCTGCCAAACACATGCCCACTTCTCCTCTCTGGGGATAATAAAAACTAACCAGCGAACTGACAGAGGGCCTGACCCCCCCATCCACATCGACCACACACACACACAAAAAAAAAAACCGTACCCTCCAGCTACTAATTATAATGCTAACTTGCAAAATTTCCCTGCATTTTAAAACAATGGAAAAATGGTGGTGGGATGATACTTAGAAGAATGGCTTCTTGTCAGTCTCCACTAACAAAAATAGGCAACACCAAGTCAGCTACGCCTCAGCATAGTTATGCCCGTGGCAGCCATGTTGGGTTTAAGGAGGCATATACAAACTTTATCATAATTATGTTGAAACGTGCTGAAAACCCGGCAAATAATTCTCAACGTACTGTTTAATTCAAAAGCTCTGTGGCATACTTCTTGGAAGAAGCCTGTTACCTGGGCCCACGCCTAGAGGGGTCTAGAGAACCATGGTGGATTCCAAGGTGATGAATCTAAGGATTCTTAAAGGAACAGGCTGAAAAGTGCAGATCCTGACTGAAACAGGATTCGGACTTTTTGCCTGCAACACACATGCCCACTTCTCCTCTCTAGGGATAACAAAAACAACCCATCGGATTGACAGATGGCCTGCCCCCGCCCCCCACCACCCCACACAAAATCGTGCCCTCCAGCGACTGATCCTTATGCTATCTGGCAATACGTCCTCTGCCTTTTAAAATAATGGAGATAGAATGGTGGAATTATACCTAAAAGACTGGCTTATTGCCAGACTCCCATACCAAGTATTGGCAACAGCAAGTCACCTAGGCCTCAGCACACGTTTGTCCCTGGCAGCCATCTTGGGTTTAAGGAGGCACAGATGAACCTTATCACAATTATGGTGAAAGGTGCTGCAAAAGCGGTCAAGTAATTCTCATGGTAGTGGTTACTTGAAAAGCTCTGCGGCATAATTCTTTGAACTAGCCAGTTAACTGGGCCCACGCATAGAGCAGTCTAGAGGCCCATGGTGGATTCCCAGCTGATGAAGCAAGGGATTCTTAATGGAACGGGGTGAAAAGTGCGGTTTCTGTTTCAGTCTAAGACAGAAACGGGGTCCGAACTTTTTACCTGCCACACACATGCCCACTTCTCCGGTCTGGGGAAAATAAAAACCATCCAGCGAACTGACAGAGGGCCTGCGCCCCCCACCCACACCGACCCCACAAATAAAAATGTCCCCTCCAGCTACTAATTATTATGCTAACTTGCAAAGGTTTCCGTGCATTTTAAAATAATGGGGAAAGTATGGTGGAATGATACTTAAAAGAATGGCCTCCTTCCAGCCTCCAGTAACAAGTGTCGTGAAATCCAAGTGACCTAGGCCTCAGCATAGTTTTCTCCCTGGCAGCCATCTTGTGTTTAAGGAGGCACAGACGATCCTTATCACAATTATGGTGATATGTGCTGCAGAAACTGGCAAATAATTCTACACGTAGTGTTTATCTCAAAAGCTGTGCAGCATACATCTTGGTACAGGCCAGTTCATGGGCCCATGCATGGAGGGTTCTAAGGAACCATGGTGGATTCCCAGCTGATGAATCAAAGGATTTTTAATGGAACCGGCTGAAAAGTGCGGATACTGTTTCAGTCTAACTGAAACAGGATCCGCACATTTCACCTGCCACAAATATATCCACTTCCCTGTCTGGGCATAATAAACACAAACAACCAGACTGACAGAGGGACTGTCCCCCAAACCACCCCGATCCCACCCAAAAACGTCCCCTCCGTTGACTCATCCTTATGCTAACTGCCGAAAGTTGCTCACCTTTTAATATAAGGGAGAAAGGATGGGGCAATGATAATTAAAAGACTGGATTCTTGTCAGACTCCCGTACCAAGTATTGGCAACACCAAGCGAGAGAACCCTCAGTATAGGTTTGTCCATGGAAGCCATCTAGGGTTTAAGGAAGCACAAATGAACCTTATCAAAATTATGGTAAAAGTGCTGGAAAAGCTGGCAAATAATTTCCATGGTAGTGGTTATTTCAAATGCTCTGTGGCATACTTCTTTGAACTAGCCTGTTAAGTGGGTCCACACATAGTGGGGTGTAGAGAACTATGGTGGATTCCCAGCTGATGAAGCAAAGGATTCTTAAAGGAACAGGATGAAAAGTGCCGATCCTGTATCAGTCTAAGACTGAAACAGGATCCACACTTTTCACTTGCCACACACATGTCCACTTCTCCTCTCCGGGGATAATAAAAACAAACCACTGGACTGACAGAGGGCCTGGCTCTGCCTCTCCCACCCCACACAAAAACGTTTCCTCCAGCGACTCATCCTTAAGCTAAATGGCAATAGGTGCTCTGCCTTTTAAAATAGTTGTGAAAGGAAGGTGGAATGATACTTAAAGGAATGGCTTCTTGCCACGGACCAGTACCAATTATCGGCAACTCCAAGGGAGATTGGCCTAACCGTAGTTGTTTCTGTGGAAGCCAGCTTGGGTTTCAGGATGCACTGCCTAACCTTTTCACAATCATTGTGAAAGTTGCTGCAAAAACTGGCAAATAATACTCAATGTAGTGGTTATTTCCAAAGCTCTGCGGCATACATCTTGGAACTAGCCAGTTACCTGGACCCACACATAGAGGGGTCTCGACAGCCATGGTGGATTCCCAGCTGATGAATCAAAGGATTCGTAAAGGAACTGGCTGAAAAGTGCGGATCCTGTTTCAGTCTAAGACTGAAACAGGATCCGTACTTTTCACCTGCCACACACATGCCCACCTCTCCTCTTTGGGCATAATAAAGACAAACCACCAGACAGACAGAGAGCCTTCCCCTCAACGCACCACCCGACCCCACTCAAAAACGTCCCCTCCAGCAACTCATTCTTATGATAACTGGAAAAAGGTGTTCTGCCTTTTAAAATGATGGAGAAAGGATGGTGGAATGACTCTTAATAACATGGCTTCTTGCCAGGCTCCAGTACCAACTATCGGCAACACCAAGTGAACTAGGCCTCAGCATACTTTTGTCCGCCCCAGCCATCTTGGGTTGAAGGAGGCACGGACCAACCTTATCACAATTATGGTGAAAGGTGGTGCAAAAACTAGCAAATAATTCTCAACGTAGTGGTTATTTCAAAAGCTCTGTGGCATACTTCTTGGAACTTGCCAGTTACCTGGGCCCACGCATAGAGGTCTTTAAAGAACCATGGTGTATTCCCAGCTGATGAATCAAACGATTCTTTTTTGTTTGTTTGTTTGTTTGTTAGCTCATTATGGGGGTACAAAAGATCAGGCTATATACATTCCCCATGCCTCCCCTTTCCCCCGATTCTGAGCTTCAATTTTGTCCATTCCCTAGTCAGTGCACATCACATTCATCATGTAGGTGTGCACCCCTCCTCTCCCCCACCCCATCCCCCCCAGTTAGAACTTGAAGGGTGTCCATTCCCCAGGCAGTGCACATCACATTCATCAAGTAGGTATACACCCATCCCTTCCACCCGGCCCCAACCTCTGTCCGATACCCAATTGGTGTTGTTCCCAAATGTGCACTCAGGGAAACCAATTTGCTGGTGAGTACATGTGGTGCTTATTTTTCCATTCTTGGGATACTTCACTTAATAGAATGGGATCCAGCTCTCTCCAGGAGAACCAAAGAGATGCCATATCGCCATTATTTCTAATAGCTGAGTAATATTCCATGGTATACATATACCACATTTTGCTAATCCATTCATGAATTGATGGGCATTTGGGTTGTTTCCACATCTTTGTGATTGTGAATTGTGCTGCTATAATCATTCAGGTGCAGGTGTCTTTTTTATAGAATGACTTTTGTTCTTCTGGGTAGATGTCCAATAATGGAATTGCTGGATCGAATGGTAGGTCTACTTGAATCTGTTTAAGGTATCTCCACATTGCTTTCCACAGGGGCTGCACTAGTTTACAGTCCCACCAGCAGTTTATGAATGTACCTATCTCGCCACACCCACACCAACATGTATAGTTTTGGGACTTTTTGATAAAGGCCATTCCTACTGGAGTTAAGTGATATCTCATTGTGGTTTTGATTTGCATTTCCCTGATGATTAGAGATGTTGAACACTTTTTCATATGTTTGTTAGCCATTTTTATATCTTCTTTTGAAAAATTTCTATTTATGTCCTTTGCCCACTTTTTGATAGGGTTGTTTGATTTTTTCTTACTGATTTTTCTGAGTTCTAAATAGATTCTTGTTATCAGTCCTTTATCTGATGTGTAGTATGCGAAAATTTTTTCCCATTCTGTAGGTTGTCCATTTACTCTCGTGACTGTTTCTTTGGCTGTGCAGAAGCTTTTTAATTTGATCAGGTCCCATTTATTTATTTTTGTTGTTGCTGTGATTGCTTTAGGGGTCTTCTTCATAAATTCTTTGCCTAGGCCAATGTCTGTAAGAGTCTTTCCTACATTTTCTTCTAGAATTCTAATAGTTTCTGACCTTAGGTTTAAGTCTGTTAACCACTGTGATTTGATTTTTGTGTGTCCTGTTTTAGTCTTCTACATGTGGATATCCAGTTTTCCCAGCACCATTTATTAAATAAGGAATCTTTTCCCCAGAGTATGTTTTTGTCTGCTTTGTCAAAGATTAGATGGCTATATGAGGATGGTTTTATATTGGGATTTTCTGTTCTGTTCCACTGGTCTGTGTCCCTGCACTTGTGCCAGTACCAGGCTGTTTTAAGAACCACAGCCTTGTAGTATAGTTTGAAGTCTGGCAAATTAATACTTCCCATTTTGTTTTTGTTGTTTAAGATTGCTTTTGCTAAACGGGGTCTTCCCTGGTTCCATACAAAGCGTAAAATTATTTTTTCTATGTCTGTGAAAAAAGATGTTGGTAATTTAATAAGGATTGCATTGAATCTGTAGATAACTTTGGGCAGTATAGACATTTTAACAATGTTGATTCTACCGATCCATGAGCATGGTATGGTTTTCCACCTATTTACATGTTCTGCAATTTCCTTCCTCAGTGTTTCATAGTTCTCCCTATAGAGGTCCTTTACCTCCTTAGTTAAATAAATTCCTAGGTATTTTATTTTCTTTGTTGCTATTTTGAAGGGTATTGAGTCCTTAATTTGGTTTTCCATTTGACTGTTATTGGCATATATGAATTCCTCTGATTTGTGTGTATTGATTTTCTATCCTGAGACTTTACTGAATTCATTGATCAATTCCAGGAGTCTCTTGGTTGAAACCTTGGGGTTTTATAGATATAACATCATATCATCAGCAAAGAGTGAGAGTTTGATCTCTTCTGTCCCTATTTCAACTCCCTTGATTCTGCTCTCTTGCCTGATAGCTCTTGCAAGGACTTCCAATACTATGTAGAAAAGTAATGGGGACAGTGGTAAGCCTTGTCTGGTTCCAGTTTGAAGTGGGAATGCTTTCAGTTTTTCCCCATTCAGTATGATGTTGGCTGAGGGTTTGTCGTATATGGCTTGTATCATTTTTATATAGGCCCCATCTATGCCTATTTTGTTAAGTGTTCTTATCATAAAAGGGTGTTGAATTTTGTCAAATGCTTTCTCTGCATCTATTGAGAGGATCATCTGATCTTTATTTTTGCTTCTATTTATGTGATGAATTACATTCCCATATGTCAAACCATCCCTGCATCTCTGGGATGAAGCCCACTTGGTCGTGATGGATTATTTTTTTGATAAGCACTTGGATTCGATTTGTTAGAATTTTATTGAGAATTTTTGCATCTATATTCATAAGAGAAATTGGTCTATAGTTCTCTGTTTTAGTTGCATCCTTTCCTGGATTTGGTATCAGGATTATGTTGGCTTGGTAAAAAGTGTTGGGGAGAATCCCATCCTTCTCTATATTGGAGAATAGTTTATGTACGATGGGCACCAGTTCTTCTTTGTAGGTATGGTAGAATTCAGGTGTGAACCCATCTGGTCCAGGGCTTTTCTTTTTGGGAAGGTTTTTTATTGCTGTTTCAATTTCAGATCTAGATATCGGTCTATTCAGGAATTCTGTGTCTTCCTGGTTGAGCCTGGGAAGGCTGTGTGTTTATAAGAATTTGTCCATTTCCTCCAGGTTTTCTAATTTGTGTGCATAAAGATTTTTGTAGAATTCATAGATGATATCATGTATCTCTGTGGCATCAGTCGTGATTACTCCTTTCGTGTTCCTGATCGAGGTTATAAGAGATTTTTCTTTTCTGCTCTTGGTTAGTTTAGCCAGAGGTGTGTCAATTTTGTTTATTTTTTCAAAGAACCAACTTTTGGTTTTATTAATCTCCGTTATGGTTTGGTTTAATCTCCCTTATGGTCCTTTTCATTTAGTTCTGATTTAATCTTAATAATTTCCTTCTGCTGGGTTTGGGTTTGGTCTCTTCTTTCTTCTCCAGCTCTTTGAGTCTATTCATTAGATTGTCTATTTGTAAGTTTTCTGTCTTTTTGGTATAGGCATTTATGGAAATAAATTTTCCTCTCAGGACTGCTTTAGCTGTGTCCCACAGATTTTGATAAGTTGTATCTCCTTTGTCGTTTAATTCAGAGAATCTTTTGATTTCTGACTTGATTTCTTCATTTATAAAATGATTGTTCAGGAGAAGGTTATTTAGCTTCCATGACTTTGAGTAGAAATGAGGATTTCTGTTAGGGTTCATTGTTACTTTTATTCCACTGTGATCCGAGAAGCTGCATGGTATTATTTCTATATTTTTAAATTTTTTAAGACATGCTTTATGTCCTAAGATATGGTCAATCTTGGAGAATGTCCCATGAGCTGATGAGAAGAACTTATATTCAGTGGTATTTGGGTAGAATGTCCTGTAGATGTCAGTCAGGCCCATTTGTTCTAGCATTCTATATACGTCCAATATTTCTTTGTTTATTTTTTGTTTGGAGGATCTGTCTTGAACTGTCAGTGGCGTGTTAAAATCTCTGGCTACTAAAGTGTTGTTATCTATCATTTGGTTCAGATCAAGTAGGGTTTGCTTTATGAATCTGGGTGCACCTAGATCGGGTGCATATATGTTAAGTATAGTTATGTCTTCTTGTTGAATTGTACCCTTCACCAGTATATAGTAACCATCTTTGTCTTTCTTTACTTTTGTTGATTTAAAAACTACGTTATCGGAGATTAGAACTGCCACGCCAGCTTTCTTTTGGGTTCCATTTGCTTGGAATATTGATTTCCACCCTTTTATTTTCAGTCTAAATGCATCCTTGCAGGTTAGATGAGTTTCCTGAAGACAGCAGATACTTGGCTTATATCTTTTTTATCCATCGGGCCAGTCCATGTCTCTTGAGTGGGGAATTCAATCCATTCACATTTAATGAGAGAACTGATAAGCGAGACAGATTGCTGTTCCTCATGTTGGGTTGAATTTCATTGATCTGTTTTCTCTCTTGAGCCATTATGATAACTGTGTTTTCATATTTATCTCTTGATTAGTGTTACATTCGAAGGTCCTTCTTGTGCTGGACCACGTGTAACTCTGTTTTGAATACTTCTTGGAAAGCTGCTCTTGTCTTGGTGAATTCTCTGAGTTTTTGTTTATCTGAGAATGTCTTAATTTCACCTTCATATATAAAACTGAGCTTATCTGGGTACAGGATTCTAGGCTGGGCATTATTCTGTTTCAGAAGAGTGAGAATGGGGCTCCAATCTCTTCTTGCTTGTAAGGTTTCAGTTGAGAAATCTGGCGTGATTCGGATGGGCTTTCCTTTGTATGTTACTTGTTTTTTTCTCCTTACAGATTGAAGAAGGGCCTCGTTAGTGGATATTTTGGTCAGTCTGATAACTACATGACGTGGTGTCTTCCTATTTGGTATGAATCTCTCAGAGGTTCTTTGAGCTTCTTGAACCTGTGTATCTAGAGATTTGGCAAGGCCTGGGAAATTTTCCTCAATTATATCTTCAGATACTTTATTCAACCCTTGCTTATTGTCTTCTTCACCCTCAGGAATGCCGATAACTCTCACGTTAGGCTTCTTTACATAATCCCACATTTCTTGTAGACTATGATTATTTCTCATGTTTCTTTGTTTTAACTCTGTGACTGCCTTATTTAATTGGAAAGTGTTATCTTCGATCTCTGAGATTCTTTCTTCTGTTTGATCTACCCTGCTCTTGAGACTTTCCACTGTGTTTTGTAGCTCCTTGAATAAATTTTTCATTTCCAGGAGTTCAGTTTGATTTTTCTTCAGTATTTCAATTTCTTTGGTGAATTTTTCTTCCAAGTCCTGGATCTTTTTTGTGGTTTCTTTGTGTTGATTATCCATTTTTTCTTGCATAATGTTCAGCGTATTTATGATCCATGTTTGAAATTCTTCCTGTGACATGTTGCTATTTGGAATCTGCTTTGTGTTAATTGGTGGAGAACTAGTAATCCTCTTTGAGGGCATGGTTTCAGCTTGATTCTTTATACTCCTAGAGTTCCTTCGCTGAGCCCTTCCCATCTGAATGAATCCTTAAGATCCCTTCTTTCAGCTTTAGTCTGGATAGGGGCACACTGTGAGTGCCAGGTAAGCTGCCTCCTCTGTCACTAGGGGGAGCCCTTCACATATTGTTCAGGATTTTGCTAGCTCCGCTGGGGGGGCTGCCCCTCTTCCTCTCCCGAGGTGGCTTCTGTCTCTCTCTGCAAGAAAGACAGTGGATAGGGAGAGTGGAGCGGTGCCCTCATTCGCCCAGCGCCCCAGCCACTGCAGTTCCCGCGGGAGATGGTCTGCCCCACCCCAATGTCTGCAAGGTCCACGCTCCACTCTCTCGTGACTGGGGAACCACTCAGTGTTCACACAAAGGTGGAGCTCCTAGTCAGGGTCCGTGGACTAGGGAAGGGAGCCGCCCAGGGAGCCGCCCGGTACCCAATCGCTCCTCAGCGTTTAGGCTGTGGACCCCGACAATGGCGGCCGCCCGTCTGCAGATCACTGTCACTGGGGTTGAATGCTCAGGGACCGGCAGAGGCCAGAGGAGCCGGGGAGCGGGAGAATCCAGCCGCCCACCTATACGAGGCAGTTTGGCGTCTGCTAGAGCCGGGACCAAAGCAGCCCCACCGCCCACGTATAGGAGACAGTTGCTAGGTGCGTCAGCTGCGCACAGCACTCCAGGGTCCAAAATGCCTCCTGCCAATGTCTCCTCTCTGCAGAGCCCCACATCTCCCATGGCGATTCTGCACCGACTTCAGGCAGATCCTCAATTGAGTGGGTGTGGAGGTCAGAGGGGGAACAAGATGCTTTCCTGTGGGGCTGAACCCACCCCACTCTCTGGTGAGGTGGGTACAGCTGTCCCGTGCTCCCTTCTCTATTGGCCATCCCGCACTCTCCAGATTTTGGTGATTTATTTCCCTAATCACCTCAGTCTTTTCTTGCTCTCTCTCTCTGTCCCACGCTGATTCTCCATGGATTCACACCACCGTTCTTGTGGGGAAGTGAACCTCTAGGGTTGTGGCAGTGGGAGACCGATGCCTTCCACTCCAGGAGCACGAATCCAGGAGGTCACCACCATTCCACCATCATTGAGAATGAATCAAAGGAGTCTTAAAGGAACGGGCTGAAAAGTGCGGATCCTGTTTCAGTCTAAGTCTGAAACAGGATCCGCACTTTTCACCTGCCACACACATGCCCACTTCTCCTCTCTGGGCATAATAAAAACAAACCACTGGACTGACAGAGGGCTTGCCCCCCCACACACACCACACGACCCCACACAAAAACGTCCCCTCCAGTGACTCATTCTTATGCTAACTGGCAAATGGTGCTATGCCTTTTAAAATAATGGAAAAAGGATGGTGGAATGATACTTGAAAGACTGGTTTTATTCCACGCTCCCGTACCAAGTATCGGCAACACCAAGTGAGCTAGGCCTCAGCATAGTTTTTTCCCTGGCAGCCATCTTGGGATTAAGGAGGCAGAGAAGTACCTTGTCACAATTATGGTGAAAGGTGCTGCAAAAATTGGCAAATAATTCTCCACGTAGTGGTTATTTCAAAAGCTCTATGGCATACTTCTTGGAACCAGCTAGTTACCTGGGGCCACGCATAGAGGGTTATAGAGAACCATGGTGGATTCACGGAAGAAGAGTCAAATGATTCTTAAAGGAACGGGCAGAAAATGTGGATCCTGTTTCAGTCTAAGACTAAAACAGGATCCGCACTTTTCACCTGCTGCACACATGCCAACTTCTCCTCTCTGAGGAAAAAAAAAAAAAAAAAAAAAAAAAAAACACTGGACTGGCAGAGCGCCTGCCCCCTCACACACCACCTGACCCCACACAACAACGTGCCCTCCAGCAACTCATTCTTATGCTAACTGGCAAAAGGTGCTCTGCCTTTTAAAACAATGGAAAAAGGTTGGTGGAATGATACTTAAAAGACTGGCTTCTTGCCAGGCTCCAGTACCAAGTATAGGCAATACCAAGTGAGGTAGGCCTCAGCATGGTTTTGTCCATGGCAGCCAGCTTGGTTTAAGGAGGCAGAGACGAACCTTGTCACAATTATGGTGAAAGGTGCTGCAAAAACTGGCAAATAATTCTCCACGTAGTGGTTATTTCAAAAGCTCTGCAGCATAATCCTTGGAAGTATCCAGTTAAAGGGTCCCACGCATTGAGGGGTCCAGAGAACCATGGTAGATTGCCAGGTGATGAATCAAAGGATTCTTAAAGAAACGGGCTGAAAACTGCTGATCCTCTTTCACCCTAAGACTGAAAGAGGATCAGCACTTTTCACCTGCCACACACATGCCCACTTCTCCTCTCTGGGCCTAATAAAAACAAACCGCCAGACTGAAAGATGCCCTGACCCCCAAACACCACCCGACCCCACAAAAAAAGTCCCTTCCAGCGACTCATTCTTATGCTAACTGCCAAAAGGTGCTCTGCCATTTAAAATAGTGGAGAAAGGATCATGGAATGATACTTAAAAAACTGGCTTCTTGCCAGGGTCCAGTACCAAGTATTGGCAACACCAAGTGAGCTATGCCTCAGCATAGTGTTTTCCATGGCAGCCATCTTGTGTTTAAGGATGCAGAGGCGAATCTTAACACAATTATTGTGAAAGGTGCTGCAAAAACTGGCAAATAATTCTCACCATAGTAGTTATTTTAAAAGCTCTGAGGTATACTTCTTGGAACCAGCCAGTTTACTGGGTGCACTCATAGAGGGGTCTATAGAACCTTGGTAGAGTCCCAGCTGATGAATCAAATGATTCTTAAAGGAACAGGCTGAAAACTGCGGATCCTGTTCAGTCTAAGACTGAAACAGGATCTGCCCTTTTCACCTGCCACACACATACCCACTTCTCCTCTCTGGGGATAATAAAAACAAATCACCAGACTGACAGAGGGCCTGCCCCTCCACCACCCCCTGACTCGACATAAAAACATCCCCTCCAGCAACTCATTCTTATGCTCACTGGTGAAAGGTGCTCTGCCTTTTAAAATAATGGAGAAAGGATGGTGGAATGATACTTAAAAGAGTGGTCTCTTGCCAGGCTCCAATACCAAGTATCAGCAACACCAAGTTAGCTAGGCCTCACCATAGTTTTATCCGTCACAGCAATCTTGGATTTAAGGAGGGAGAGATGAACCTTATCACAATTATCGTGAAAGGTGCTGCAAAAACTGGCAAATAACTCTCAATGTAGTGTTTATTTCAAAAGCTCTGTGACATACTT